>NC_064649.1:1245000-1545000 GCF_023864345.2 Schistocerca serialis cubense
CCCAAACTTAAAGAACACTGTAGTAATTGCAATACCAAAGAAGGCAGGTGCTGAGAGGTTTGAATAATACCTAACCATTAGCTTCGTAGGACATGTTTGCGAAAAATTGACATTAATTATTTACGGACGAATGGAAACTGGTAGAAGCTCGCATCAGGGAAGATCAGTTTGGGCTCCAGAGAAATGTAGGGACAAGTAAAGCAAAACTGAGCCCTACATCTCATCTTAAGAGCTTTTGACAGTGTTTGGACAAATTTTGCCAATTGGAAGGTAATTGCTGGACTTCTTTTCCAGAATTGATGTTACTATTACTGTAACATTTCAAATGGTGTCTTTAGCTTTTACCCGTCTTATGAACAGGTGCAGATTTATACAATGTTCCTCTGAACTCAATAGCATTCCTTTATTTTCTCTGTGTAATCTCAGTTAATGCTGTTTTCCTAACAAATATTACAGTTTTGCAAACATTTTCAACTCGTAGGCATCACATCTTTTAACCACATTCTTTGTTCTCTCGTCCCACGTAAACACTATGTTAAGCTCGTGTTGACTGACATATTGTGGCAGTTATTTGGACATTTTGCCCAAACATGTCCGCAGCTCATCGTCTTCTAGTGTTCTCGCTTCACGCGCACGGGGCCCCGGGTTCGATTCCCGGTGGGGTCGGCCTCGTGACGACTGGGTGTCGTGTGTTCTTCGTCATTATTTCATCATCGTTGACACAAGCAAGTCGCTGAAGTGGCGTCAACTAAAAAGAACTTGCGATACGGTGGCCGAACTTCCCCGCGTGGGGCCTCCCGGCCGAGAGTGCCGTACGATCATTTCATTTAATTTTTTGCCCAAACATCTCGGATACACTTTTGCCAAATTTACTTGTAGAGTGAAAAATGGCGTTTATTGTGCCTGCGAACTGCTCTGTAAAGTTTTGGGGCGAAACGTGATCTGGAAGTCGTCCCAGAATTAAGAGTGTGAATGAGATCGGGACCGGTCTTAGTTTGTCACCGGCAGCCGGCAGCGGCGGCTCCTGCGAGCCAGTGTATAACTCGGACTCCTTCCTTCTCTGCATTCGTGGTGGGATTTAGGGAGCACGGTGTGTTATCAGACGAATGGGGAGCAGGTAGATTTAAAGGCATTTTTGTTGCCATCGTACGTGAGAATGGAACACCTGCAGATGTAAGGAACACGAACCATTTTGCTGTAATATGTACTTTTTTTAACATTAATGCTGAAATGTTTAAATTTTGTGTTTCCTTGTCACGAATTACATTTTTACTCCTGAGGAATGGCTTCTGGGTCTCATACCTATTTTGTTTGTGTGCTTTCCCAGAAGAAATGTCTGGTGGTATCTGGAACACTGCCAGGCAGGTTTGGCACACACGCTCCCAAACCGACAGTCGCTTTGGATTAGACTCGCCAGTGCTGTTTGTGGATTTTGGACTTAGCTGCTCCCTTTGGAGCTAACTTTATAAAAGGTTCAACTTTGGCAGAGTTGTGTCCTCGCTTTGCTATGTAATTTTAATTTTCACCAAAAGCACATTCAACACATCACGGAAAAAATACACGTCTTTCGTATCAAGACGAGAGAGAGACCTCCATTAGTTCTTAAAAACAAAAAAACTACGCAAAAGTAAAAAAAAAGAACAAAATTATTTATAAAATCGGTCGCTGGCGCAGCGCTCTCCTGCGTGCGCGATCGTAAATTATAACTTTGCGGAAGTCAAAGTACGATTACAATGCCTCCTCTACTGACACGCTCCGCAAGCGAGCATGGCAGTATAGAAAATTTACATAGATACATACATATATGAGAAAATAAGAAATTTACATATTACAAAAAATATTTCTGAGCATAATGCTCTTTGCATATCAGTCTTTGTATACAGTCTTTTTGGTGTGTATCTTCTTTAGGAGTCGTAGCATTAATGTCTTTGAATTGCAGCGTATTATCGTTGCTTAGCACAGCATTTGAATTCAGTTCACATGATTCGTGTTTACAATGGAATTAATTCGAACAATAAATGTTTCTATTATATTGCTCCAATGTCTTTAAACGTAGTATCGGATTCTGAGTGTGTGTGTACTGCCTGGATCTCGTGCGTGTGACTTGAAGAAAATCCAAAGTTTGTTCAATGTGTCAACACGAAATTGTGATCTCCAGCAGTCGAATTTTGGTGGCGTCTACCGGGGTATAAATGGTCAATGAGGGCACAGGAAACACCTCACTGCCTACGACAGGTGATGAGCTTGTCTTTTACACCAACCTGAAGACCTGCCAGCTTCCACAACACCATACACTTCAAAGCATATTGACACTACGTAAATATTGCTTGACAAATGTTCCATCACGTTGGTTTCTTCTTTGCATTTTCAGTTCCATTTATATGAATCATGTGCTACATGCACAAGTCCTTTGCAGCTCGTTAACATCTCCTTAAAATACATTTCTTGATATAGTAAGTACATAAATATACAAATATTTACAATTAATCATTACATGAGATAGTTACATTGTTGTCATATACTACATATACAGAATTAAATGAAAAATATAGTAAATTTTTACGTTACATTCAATATCATTGTGCTGACATGTGAATTACATTACATTCAGATTGAAATATACATTTTATTTATTTATTTATTTTTTTTATTTTTTTTTATTTTTTTTTAATTTCCCCGTTACACTTGCAACATTTGAAGATAATTGTGGCAACTCGCTAGAATATTCAACTTAAAATTCATCTTGCATCCTGGAATAAAATTTACACATATTTCAAGCTTCAAGACAGCCCTCTGTAGGAGGATAGGTTCATGGGATGGTTGCTAACTACTTCATAAATACTAGTAAAGTCATCCCCTACAGTGGACTACACAAAATAAAATATGATAAATAAAGTACATGTTAACTTAATATAACGTAAAAGTTCCTATACCTAATACCGTTTCTAAGTGTGGTGTCCCCACTATTGCTGTTTTTAGGAGTGGTACCCCTCTATTACCGTTTCTAAGAGTGGTGCCCCTCTAAATATCTTAGGATCCTACAAGTATGTACATCAGTGTGGTAAGTGTGTGTGTGTGTGTGTGTGTGTGTGTGTGTGTGTGTGTGTGTGTATATATATATATATATATATATATATATATATATATATATATATATATATGTATGTATGTCTGCTTGTGTCTGTATGTGTGGATGGATATGTGCGTGTGTGCGAGTGTATACCTGTCCTTGTTTCCCCCTAAGGTAAGTCTTTCTGCTCCCGGGATTGGAATGACTCCTTACCCTCTCCCTTAAAACCCACTTCCTTTCGTCTTCCCCTCTCCTTCCCTCTTTCCTGATGAGGCAACAGTCTGTTGCGAAAGCTTGAATTTTGTGTGTATGTTTGTGTTTGTTTGTGTGTCTATCGACCTGCCAGCGCTTTTGTTCGGTAAGTCACCTCATCTTTGTTTTTATATATATATATATGTATATATCGACCTGCCAGCGCTTTTGTTCGGTAAGTCACCTCAGAGGGAAACATTCCACGTAGGAAATATATATCTAAAAACAAAGATGATGTGACTTACCAAATGAAAGTGCTGGCAGGTCGACAGACACACAAACAAACACAAACATACACACAAAATTCAAGCTTTCGCAACAAACTGTTGCCCCATCAGGAAAGAGGGAAGGAGAGGGAAAGACGAAAGGATGTGGGTTTTAAGGGAGAGAGTAAGGAGTCATTCCAATCCCGGGAGCGGAAAGACTTACCTTAGGGGGAAAAAAGGACGGGTATACACTCGCACACACACACACACATATCCATCCACACATATACAGACACAAATGTGTCTGCTTGTGTCTGTATATGTGTGGATGGATATGTGTGTGTGTGTGCGAGTGTATACCCGTCCTTTTTTCCCCCTAAGGTAAGTCTTTCCGCTCCCGGGATTGGAATGACTCCTTACTCTCTCCCTTAAAACCCACATCCTTTCGTCTTTCCCTCTCCTTCCCTCTTTCCTGATGAGGCAACAGTTTGTTGCGAAAGCTTGAATTTTGTGTGTATGTTTGTGTTTGTTTGTGTGTCTGTCGACCTGCCAGCACTTTCATTTGGTAAGTCACATCATCTTTGTTTTTATATATATATATATATATATATATATATATATATATAAAAACAAAGATGAGGTGACTTACCGAACAAAAGCGCTGGCAGGTCGATAGACACACAAACATACACACAAAATTCAATCTTTCGCAACAAACTGTTGCCTCATCAGGAAAGAGGGAAGGGGGAGACGAAAGGAAGTGGGTTTTAAGGGAGAGGGTAAGGAGTCATTCCAATCCCGGGAGCGGAAAGACTTACCTTAGGGGGAAAAAAGGACAGGTATACACTCGCACACACGCACATATCCTTCCACACATACAGACACAAGCAGACATATTTAAAGACAAAGAGTTTGGGCAGAGATGTCAGTCGAGGCAGAAGTGTAGAGGCAAAGAAGTTGTTGAAAGACAGGTGAGGTATTAGTGGCGGCAACTTGAAATTAGCGGAGATTGAGGCCTGGCGGATGACGAGAAGAGAGGATATACTGAAGGGTAAGTTCCCATCTCCGGAGTTCGGATAGGTTGGTGTTGGTGGGAAGTATCCAGATAACCCGGACGGTGTAACACTGTGCCAAGATGTGCTGGCTGTGCACCAAGGCATGTTTAGCCACAGGGTGATCCTCATTACCAACAAACACTGTCTGCCTGTGTCCATTCATGCGAATGGACAGTTTGTTGCTGGTCATTCCCACATAGAATGCATCACAGTGTAGGCAGGTCAGTTGGTAAATCACGTGGGTGCTTTCACACGTGGCTCTGCCTCTGATCGTGTACACCTTCCGGGTTACAGGACTGGAGTAGGTGGTGGTGGGAGGGTGCATGGGACAGGTTTTGCATCGGGGGCGGTTACAAGGATAGGAGCCAGAGGGTAGGGAAGGTGGTTTGGGGATTTCATAGGGATGAACTAACAGGTTACGAAGGTTAGGTGGACGGCGGAAAGACACTCTTGGCGGAGAGGGGAGGATTTCATGAAGGATGGATCTCATTTCAGGGCAGGATTTGAGGAAGTCGTATCCCTGCTGGAGAGCCACATTCAGAGTCTGGTCCAGTCCCGGAAAGTATCCTGTCACAAGTGGGGCACTTTTGTGGTTCTTCTGTGGGGGATTCTGGGTTTGAGGGGACGAGGAAGTGGCTCTGGTTATTTGCTTCTGTACCAGGTCGGGAGGGTAGTTGCGGGACGCGAAAGCTGTTTTCAGGTTGTTGGTGTAATGATTCAGGGATTCCGGACTGGAGCAGATTCGTTTGCCACGAAGACCTAGGCTGTAGGGAAGGGACCGTTTGATGTGGAATGGGTGGCAGCTGTCATAATGGAGGTACTGTTGCTTGTTGGTGGGTTTGATGTGGACGGACGTGTGAAGTTGGCCATTGGACAGGTGGAGGTCAACGTCAAGGAAAGTGGCATGGGATTTGGAGTAGGACCAGGTGAAACTGATGGAACCAAAGGAGTTGAGGTTGGAGAGGAAATTCTGGAGTTCTTCTTCACTGTGAGTCCAGATCATGAAGATGTCATCAATAAATCTGTACCAAACTTTGGGTTGGCAGACTTGGGTAACCAAGAAGGCTTCCTCTAAGCGACCCATGAATAGGTTGGCGTACGAGGGGGCCATCCTGGTGCCCATGGCTGTTCCCTTTAATTGTTGGTATGTCTGGCCCTCAAAAGTGAAGAAGTTGTGGGTCAGGATGAAGCTGGCTAAGGTGATGAGGGAAGAGGTTTTAGGTAGGGTGGCAGGTGATCGGCGTGAAAGGAAATGCTCCATCGCAGCGAGGCCCTGGACGTGCGGAATATTTGTGTATAAGGACGTGGCATCAATGGTTACAAGGATGGTTTCCGGGGGTAACAGATTGGGTAAGGATTCCAGGCGTTCAAGGAAGTGGTTGGTGTCCTTGATGAAGGATGGGAGACTGCATGTAATGGGTTGAAGGTGTTGATCTACGTAGGCAGAGATACGTTCTGTGGGGGCTTGGTAACCAGCTACAATGGGGCGGCCGGGATGATTGGGTTTGTGGATTTTAGGAAGAAGGTAGAAGGTAGGGGTGCGGGGTGTCGGTGGGGTCAGGAGGTTGATGGAGTCAGGTGAAAGGTTTTGCAGGGGGCCTAAGGTTCTGAGGATTCCTTGAAGCTCCGCCTGGACATCGGGAATGGGGTTACCTTGGCAAACTTTGTATGTGGTGTTGTCTGAAAGCTGACGCAGTCCCTCAGCCACATACTCCCGACGATCAAGTACCACGGTCGTGGAACCCTTGTCCGCCGGAAGAATGACGATGGATCGGTCAGCCTTCAGATCACGGATAGCCTGGGCTTCAGCAGTGGTGATGTTGGGTGTAGGATTAAGGTTTTTTAAGAAGGATTGAGATGCAAGGCTGGAAGTCAGAAATTCCTGGAAGGTTTGGAGATGGTGATTTTGAGGAAGAGGAGGTGGGTCCCGCTGTGACGGAGCAACAAACTGTCCATTCGCATGAATGGACACAGGCAGACAGTGTTTGTTGGTAATGAGGATCACCCTGTGGCTAAACATGCCTTGGTGCACAGCCAGCACATCTTGGCACAATGTTACACCTTCCGGGTTATCTGGATACTTCCCACCAACACCAACCTATCCGAACTCCGGAGATGAGAACTTGCCCTTCAGTATATCCTCCCTTCTCGTCATCCGCCAGGCCTCAATCTCCGCTAATTTCAAGTTGCCGCCACTCATACCTCACCTGTCTTTCAACAACTTCTTTGCCTCTACACTTCTGCCTCGACTGACATCTCTGCCCAAACTCTTTGTCTTTAAATATGTCTGCTTGTGTCTGTATGTGTGGATGGATATGTGCGTGTGTGCGAGTGTATACCTGTCCTTTTTTCCCCCTAAGGTAAGTCTTTCCGCTCCCGGGATTGGAATGACTCCTTACCCTCTCCCTTAAAACCCACTTCCTTTCGTCTTCCCCTCTCCTTCCCTCTTTTCTGATGAGGCAACAGTCTGTTGCGAAAGCTTGAATTTTGTGTGTATGTTTGTGTTTGTTTGTGTGTCTATCGACCTGCCAGCGCTTTTGTTCGGTAAGTCACCTCATCTTTGTTTTTATATATATATATATATATATATATATATATATATATATATATATATATATATATATATAATTTTTCCCACGTGGAATGTTTCCTTCCATTATATATATATATATATATATATATATATATATATATATATATATATATATCAAGTCAATCATGTTCCTATAAAGTTTGTATAGTTCATCTCCTTCCTTTCATGAGTATCAAGCAATATAAATAAATGTTTTACTTAATAAATAAATTAATAAATCTTCTTAGATAATTGCTGCTGCGTTCCATGCTGTATATCCATTCTGTATTTACCTTGTGGTACCTGTAAAATTCTATTCATAAATAAATATGTGTGTATGTCTCTCCATACTGTCAGATAATTATGAATTATATAATGTCAAATATTTCATCAACATGTATAAATTTTTCTAAGGAAGGGATGAGAGTATGAACCGCAACAGAGGACTGACGTTTTGTTTTCTCCTTATTCTCCTTTCTATTTAATGGTACATTAGTTCAGTACAGTAGATGAGCTTTAATTATGTCATTAGATGACTGCTAAATATGTTCTCTTAAATAATTCTTCCAGTCTGAAGTGTCAAGCCTACATAACTCCAAAAATTTCATTAAAAGTTCCCATTAGATTAGTGTTAAAGTGTTATAGATTTAAATCTTCTGGTATATTTCCAACAGTGGCTCCTGTAAATAATTCTTTCCACATAAATCTATACTTTCACCTTTAGTTATAAGAATATATAAGACACCACATAAGTTATTATCTCAGGCATACCAATCTTTCAATAAATAAAATTCTTTCCACTACTTTCATTCTGTATTCCAAGAGTACATGTGATATAGCGTTCAAATCTAGTTTCTGTCCTCTCAACATATTCTCAGTTACTCATAACATTCTCACCTATCCATTATTCATTCTTCACAAAATAACATATACTTATTCCTCAGCATTATATATATATATTTTCCTCTTATTCACCACCACTTACTTTTTACTTCAACAACAACAACAACAATAATAATAATAATAATAATAATAATACCATTTTCTCATCTTATATACCATTTACCTCTCTCCGTATTACTATTTCTCCTCTTATTAAACTAAAATTACATTCACTCATCTCATTCAGTCACTCACATCACTCATATCAACATTACTATTATCACATGCCTCCTAAAGAAAATAATTCTGTTTAGTTCTCTGCCTCCTCTAATGTGTATATGCCTCCTCTAATGTGTATATGCCTCAATAGCAACTCCTCTTATAACCAAATATCTTATTAGCTATTGGATGGTTCACATTGCTTTCTAGACTTACCTGCATTCATTAGATTGTAAGTATCTGTATAACTTAAATGTAGGCTCATCATAACTGTATATCATATTAATTATCTACTCCTCAGTACCTAACATTTTACTGTATGTATTTTTTCAAATGTCTGTGTGGATGTAGACCTCTGGGTTTATGTGTTAATGGATATTATAATGAATAACAGCCAGGGTGTGGAATATTTGCAATTCGGTATGGTCCAGAGTATAAGATCTGCCATTTCCTGTTTAAATGTTTCAGTTTTGTGGGTTTAGGATGTGTTCTTAGTAAAACTAACTCATCAACTTGAAATGTTTGGGCTTTCCTGACACCTGTGTCATATTTCTGCTTTCTTTCCTTAGCTTTGTCACATAATGTTGTGTAAGCTTGTCTTACCTTTTCTTCTAAACAAACATGATTTGTTGTTGCTGTAAATTTAGGTAGAGGGTCTGTCCATTCATTTCTTTCTGTTTTATCCATAATTAATTCAGTTGGTGTGTATCCAGTAGAAATGTGAGTTAAATTGTTCACTATTTGTTCAAATGGTGCTAGGTATTCTACCCATTTTGTGTGCTTCTCTGGTGTGTGTGTTCTCATAAACTGTCCAAATTCTCGAAATGTTCTTTCTACTGGGTTTCCTGCTGCGTGAAATCTTGAAATTAAAATATGTTTAACATTCTGTTCTTCAATAAATGTCTTCCATTTTAAACTGGTAAAATATGCTGCATTATCCGTGATCATAACTTCAGGTTTTCCTATTCTTACAAAATAATCTGTTAATAGACGTCTGGTAATAGCAGTGGTAGAAACGGAACGTAAAGCGTATAATTTTAAATACTTTGTAAAAACATCTAACACAGCAAGGATGTATTTCATTCCTCCACGTGCTTGTGGATAGGGTCCTGCAATATCTAAAGAAATTAGCTGTAATGGCCTCTTAGGTATGATTGGGTGCAATTCATTCATGCTTGTGCGATTAGAATATTTGGCTTTCTGACATATGATGCATTTCCTAATATTACTCAATACTCTTCGCCTTAAATTTGGAAAATAGCAATATTGTATAACCTTATCTGTACATTTGGTTACACCATAGTGTCCCCAAGTTCTGTGTGTAAATAAAATAAAATCATCAATGTGAGCTTCAGGTAAGCAAACACACCAATGCTGTGATTCAGGGTTTCATCGGTGAAATAATACTTCTTTGCGTAACGTGTAATATTTTTCAAGATGTGGGTCTGTTCCTGCACGTAATTTATACTTTATCTGGATCCACCTGGGATCATTGTCCTGCAATATGGCTAACTTCCTGCACATGTTTTTGTAGTAAGGTGCAAATGTACCGTCATACATGAGTAAAATTTTAAAATCTGATGTTTGTTCTGTCACATCTGAAAATTCTTGTAGGCCATGTGGCAAACAAGATAGAGCATCGGCTATAATGTTGGATTCTCCTTTTATATATATAATATCAAAATCATATTCTTGTAGTGATACACACCAGCGTGCAAGACGTGGATGTAATAACTTGCATGATAGCAGGAAAGAAAGAGCTTGATGATCAGTATAAAGCTTCGTACGTTTTCCCCATAGAAAGTAGCGAAATTTCCGAAACGCCCATACTATGGCAAGTGTTTCGCGCTCGGTCACTGAATATGACTTTTCGCATTCAGTGAGCGTGTGGCTAGCAAAACTTATAGGTTTGATGACTGTTTGTTGATCTTCTACATGAATTTGGAATAAAAATGCTCCGAGCCCATAGGAACTTGCATCTGTTACTAGGCAAAAGTCTGACGTCATGTCAGGATGACATAACAACGGTGCATATACAAATTTCCTGAAGAATGAAGATAGACCAAGAAAGGCTTTGAGTTGTTTACGATTCTGTGGGGATGGAAAATTCTTTATTGCAGCAATTTTTCTTGAGTCTGGATAAATGCCTTCAGTTGATACGATGTGACCAAGGAATTTGATTTCTCTCCTCCCTAATTTCGTCTTTGATAAATTGATAGTGACACGTGCGTCACAAGTTTAGTCAGAAGTTGCTTCAAAAGATTTACATGTTCTTCCCAAGTAGTGGTGGCAATGACAATGTCGTCAACATAAACTGTGATTTGCGATAACAATTGTGGTCCAAGAACAGCATCTAAGGCTTCAATATATACTCCAGCACTCACTCGTAGACCAAAGGGTAGAACATAAAATTGATAACTACGTCCCTCACATAGAAATGCAGTGTGTTTACGACTGTTTTTATGGAGGTTCACCTGCCAAAATGATGAGCGGAGGTCGATATTGGTTAAATACTGTACATTATGAAATTTTAAAAGTTGTTCTTCCAAATTAATAGGTCGTGTGTTGACTGGAATTATAACTTTGTTAATTTCTCGTGCGTCCAGCACTAACCTTACACTACCATCCTCTTTATTAACTGCTAGTATCGGACTCCAATATGGTGAATGTGACCTTTCAATGATACCCCAAGCTTGCATTTTTTCAATCTCTTTCAAAACTGCGGGTTTCTTTGACCAAGGAATATTATAATATGTTCTACAGTATGTTTTGTGTGGTTTAACATCCATCTCATAAGTATAGCCTCTAATAATTCCAGGTTTTTCCACAAATACCTCAGCAAATTGCTGCAAAACTTCAAGTAATTCAAGTTGTTGTTCCTTCGTCAGATATTCAGATTCTGTGCATTTCTCATATAAATCATTAGGTTTAATTCCCTGAGATACAGCTTCATTAAAAGTTAAATCACATATGTTCATTGCTGGTGGATACACAAAATGTAACTGTTCAAATTTACCTTGTTTACTGTTTAAGTTTTTACCCTGTGTTAACTCTATTGTCAGTTGTTGTTGGTTTACGGTTAAATGACATTTCCCTTTTCCTAAATCTATGATTGCTTGATATTCATTCAAAAAGTCAATTCCTAATATGCAATGCATAACTAATTTGTCTACTACCAGAAAACTGTAATTGAGTGGTATATTTGAAAATGTGAAGTTAATTAGCACTTGAAATTTAACATTCTTTGATTTGTTACTGGTGGCACTTATAATGAGACAATTCTGTACTGGCAATGTTTGTATGTTCATTATTTGTTTGAGTTCATTATATAAGGACATTGAAATGACACTTGCTGCTGCTGCTCCTGTATCTAACATTACTTCCACTTCATAACTACCAATCATAACTCGTGTTATAGCCTGAATAATCTTCTTTGTTTTACTGGCACTATTAAAATCTACATCCTGATATAATTCTTTTTCTATTTTCTTACTGTCATCATATCGGAGAAAACAAATCGTCGGTTCCGTTGCGCTCTGCTCCCTATTGACCGTAACTCGAGCGCTTAGCTCGGTCGTCGTTCGTTTTCCGGCAAATTCGGTTGTTGCTGCGGGTTGCGTTCATTGCCCAACTCAATAATATTTACATTTCTGTCTCGCGTCACCCAAGTATCAGCTGTTTGGTTGTTGACATTACCCCCCGTCGCATCGGGAGTTCCGTTAGGTACAAATTGAGGGTTGCTATATTGCATGTGTCGTGGCGGTTGTCCATTGTGATTTCCCCATACATTATTTCGCCCATGACTGTAACTGGTATTGTCATTACTGTTATTCCTGCAATACATGTTTGGATGTTGTTGGATGTTGTTTCTCTGAAAATATCCTGGATGGTACCTGTTATCCTCTCTTCTTTGATCTCTATAATTTCGGTTCCTTCTTCTGTTGTTGTTATTTTGAATATAACTGTTATTGTTCTGATTGTAATTACTGTTCGGATAACCATTATAGTAATAATTACTGTTTCCTTGCCAATGCTGCGAGTTGTTTCTCATAATATTGAATGGATTTGTCCCACTGTAGTGTGAATTGTTTCTTTGAGTGTCTTGTTGTGGTGTCGGAGGCGGATTCCAATAGCCTCTGTCATTTCTGTTGTGCGTACGCAAATTGCTTGGATGGATTGGATACAATTGATTGAAATTCCTGATCTCATCTCTGTAAACAACATCTATCTCATCAACATAACTGAAAAAATTCTTTATGTTGTCCTCGGACACTCCTATTAATTTATCACGGTAAGGAAATGGTAAGTGGCTTTTAAGTGTTCTAATTACATCTGGTAAATCTGCTGGTTTTGTCCAATATAATGTTTTGTCTAGGTAGCGTTCAAAGTATTGTCGTAAAGTCTCTTTCTTCGGGTTGTAAATTTCTGGATTGTATACTTCTCGTTTTAAACTTTGCTGTTCTGTGATCGACCAGAATTCCTCAAGAAATGCTTGTTCAAACTGTTCAAATGTTAAACATCGTCTTTTAATTGCTGCTCCCCACTTAGCTGCTCTTCCACGTAACAAATTTGTAACATATCGAATTTTATCGGCTTCTAACCAATGTCTCGGGAAAATACCATCAAAAGAGCGGATGAAAACAATCGGATGCTCTTTGTCTTTCTCATCACATGAAAATGTCTGAAAGTATCCATGTCATACTAATGTTTCATCAGCTACTCCCGATGGTATTATGGGTCCTGTATTTTGTGTCAAACTGTGCATAGTATGTGGTGATGTCTGATAGTAATTTTGATCTTGTGTTAGCATTGAAAATGGTTCATTGGGATTTGTGTCACTCATTGGTAATTCTATTTTCGGCTGTGTGCTGGGTCTAGCATTATTATGATTCTCATTTATGTTTTGGTTGTCTGTTATGGGTTTTGGTATCACTGACGAACTTGGTATTACATTCTCTTTAAGTTTACATACCTCTTTCTGAATATTATCTATTTCTCCCTTTACTTGTTTCTTTGTCTTATCTAAAATGATCTGTGTCATTGTCTCAAACTTCTCATCTAAATAATCATCACATAATTTGCATTCATGTACAAGTTTTTCTGCTAGAGTTGTGTCATTCTTTAAAGATGCTACATTTCCTCTGTCTTCAAGCTTTTCTAACTTTTCCTGTAAGGATTTCTGCTCCAATGTTACGTCATTTAATCTGTCTGAAAGGTCTGTAATCGTCAGGTCCAAGTGTTCTTGGTTTGTTTTTACAGAATTGTGTGACTGTCGTAATTCGTCAACTTGGGTACTGGTTTTCTGCTGTTCAAAAACTACTGTTAACAATTTCTCATTACATCGTTGTAAGTCAGTTTTTGTCTCGTCACTGAATTCCAGAAATACCTTTTCTTGTCTCGTAACCATGTCTGATAAGTCAGTAAATTTCCTTCCAAGACTACTGGTGGTTTCTGTCAAGTCAGCAATTTGTCTCGATTGTTTTTCAAAATTTTGTTTTATGTCCCGTGTCAGTTCATCGAATTTAGTGTCAAATTTCCCAATGTCACGTTTTAAATTTTCATTTTTCTCGTCTAAAGCGTCAAATCTTTTGTCAAATTTTCTGTTTTGGTCACCAAGTAACTTCAGAATCTGGTTGAGCATGTCAGAGTCCTGTGTCTTAGTTTCGTCATTTTTTCGTGTCTGATTGATGTCTGGTTCTGAAGTTGACGTTGTCAATGTCACGTTTTGTCACGTAGTACTCACTCTCCGTTCGCCTGTATATCTGTTTAAATATAGGGGTTGTTGTCTTAATCGATCCGGTAAAATTATGTCTTGAACATCCTCCCTATTAAGTTCAATATTCATTTGACTGTCGGACATGTTTTGCAATGTGTCACTTTCACTAAGCTCGTCCGCGGAAACAATCTCTACGCGTCTAGCGTCCATCTTGCGATTTTCATAATTAATTGCAAATAAAATTTTCCAATGGTAAAAAAAAATTTTTTTTTAATATGATATGTTGAAATCTGAAATTTCTCTTATGGAAATGGATATTTCTATATGATTTCTAATTAGAAATTGAATTATTAAACTGGTACTGAAATTTCCCTCTCACAAATAAATGACTGTGAATATGCTCTTCACTTACCATTTCCAATAATAGTAGTAAATCAATTTTAACTACAATTTGAAAAAAATAATTTCGAAATAAATGGATCGGAATAAAGGAAATACAGATGGCTGTCTGAAACTGGAAAAAAATGTAAATTTCTGTACTCACCAATTTTTTTCAGTCTTATGTTGCAAATGTAGCGTCAACTATACAGTTTTCAATCCAAAATTTTTCTTTCACGTCCGTGCAAATTATTTTATGGAACGTTATCCTTTTCCCTTCTCTTTTTTTTTTTTTTTTTACCAAATTAATTTTCTCAGCATGAAAATGAAAATTAACACAAATTAATAACAGGGAAAACAATATTGTTGTAAATTTCATGCATGTAACATTACAATTGAAATGAATGAGACTTAGTCCAAATTCATTTTCTGATGCTATTAAGTGGTTAAAATTAGATAAAATGTCCAAAATTTATAACAACTGCACTTGTATCAATCCAAACTGCACTTGTATCAAATCCGAAGATTGCAAGTCCTGTCACCAGGACGCCAATTGTAGTGTTACCTTTTATTATCTTCTCCTCATTAGCTATTGAAACAACATCGCTTTGCTATGTAATTTTAATTTTCACCAAAAGCACATTCAACACATCACGGAGAAAATACACGTCTTTCGTATCAAGACAAGAGAGAGGCCTCCATTAGTTCTTAAAAACAAAAAAACTACGCAAAAGTAAAAAAAAGAACAAAATTATTTATAAAATCGGTCGCTGGCGCAGCGCTCTTCTGCGTGCGCGATCGTAAATTATAACTTTGTGGAAGTCAAAGTACCATTACAAAAGGTTTTAATAAATAATGAAGTCTGTGTCCTGTAATCTTTGACTTTTGTTGGCTTTTGTTCGTAGTCAGAAGCACATTAGTTGGAAGTTGTTAAAAAACTAACACACTGAAAAAGTTAGAGTTAAAACAAAAATAGGCTTACTTTCCAGTGCTTATTCTAGGATAATTTTACTTTGTAACGTAAGACAAGACAAGATTACCCGCACAGAAGTGACAACAGTGACGGGATACGTCCCAGTATCGTGTCGGCAACTCGCAAGTCCCGTGCCTGCTGCCTCTATAGCCGACCGTAATTGCAAAACTCTTGCAGGTGCGGATTTTGCGCACAAACTGACCTCTCTATTATGTCCCCTAAATTTTTGGTGGGATTTGTGTCTCGCAATCTGGATGGCCGTATCGTTCGCTCGAACTGTCCAGAATCTTCTTGCCCGTCTACATCTACACTCTGCAAACCGCTGTAAGTGCACGTCGGAGGGTACATCCCGTTCTACCAGTTATTAGGATTTGTTCCCATTCCATTCGCGTACGGAGTGCGGGAAAAATTCTTGCATAAATGTCTCTGTGTGTGCAGCAATGATTTTAATCGTATCCTCACGATTCCTATTTGAGTGATATATAGGGAATAGTAGTATGTTCCCACAGTCGTCATTTAAAGCGGGCTCTTGAAACTTTGTTAATAGGCTTTCTTGGGATAGTTTGTCTATCTTCAAGAGTCTTCCAGTTCAGCTGCTTCAGTATCTCTGTGACACTCTGCCACGGATTAAACAAAGCTGTGACCATTCGTGCTGCCCTTCATCTGTATACGTTCAGTATCACCTGGTTGTCCCATTCGGTGTGGGACCCACAAACTCGAGCACTGTTGAGGATGGGTCGCACCAGTGGTTTGTAAGCAATCTCCTCTGTAGACTGATTGCACTTCCCTGGTATTGTACAAATAAATTGAAGTCTACACAAATGAGCCTACGTGGTCATTCTATTTCATATGCCTACAAAGTGCCAAATTCATATTATTCAGGAACAAGACCTTGTTTCACAAAGTGCCAAGCATCCAGTGCACATTGGTCTATTGATTACTCTCATATGATTTTGAACACATACCGGTTGGTTTTTGAACATTTTTGATCAAATTATAAGTTGATTTCAGAATGAATCGTAAGTTGATTTTTGAATGCGTGGATAGTGTACGTGATGTCTCTGCCAGGGGAATCCCCGTCACATCTAGAAATAAACTTTCCTGCAGACAAAAGGGGACCAGGTCTTTACGAGCTGAGCGAATAAAGCCGAAAGGGTGAATGACAATCGCTGTATATGTGGTTGGCTGGGTTCGCAAATGATCAGCATTGTTATAATTACTAGCAAATTCCATAGATTCAGACTACCAGAGTGGACATAAACGACTAACACGAATAACGGGCAACAAAGATTACGTATTGTCTTCTCCGTGTATCCAAGAAAATGAAATTTTGACAGAAAATTTTTGGCCAGACCACTACACTACTAAGGACCAGTTGAATAATCCCCGGCTAGCAACCGCTAAAGTTCTATTCTGGGAGTAGCGCGGAAAACGCGTTGTACGTACTCTTTTATTAATCTTTCCTGCTGAGGCCAATTTATTTGAAACGAAATGTTTAATCCACACTATTGGCTATTTCACCTGTTTGCTGCATTTCAAGTTCACGTTTTCATCTTCTAGCACGTACGTTATTATGCCATAATAAAGAACCAAACATGAGATAATACGGTACTGGTACTCCAAGAAAATTTACATCTGAATCTGGACGTACAAATGTGCACTTTAAGCCGAATTATGCATTTTAGTATGGTTCTTAAAATCCCCATGCTCTTGGAGTATTCTCTAATGTCTTGTTTCTTTTGTGGCATAATGTAAGATCTTTTAATGTTTTACACGTACGAACGTACGGGCTTCCTGCGTCATCGTAGCTGCACAAGCGCGGCGACACATGTCATCTGGTGCAACTGCTGAAACGAATCTATTTCTAACAGGTCGCGGGAAAATATTCCGAATGTAACACATATTCAAAGACCACACAAAATACTTATGTACATATTTGCACTTGACGACGAGAAAAAAATTCTCTCAATGCGTAGTGCTAAACGTGAAAAAATATGTAACTAGTGTAGTATTTCATTATTTAAATAATGAATGGCAGCTGTAGGCTTTCGAAGACATAGATGATGACATATGAAATTGAGTGAAACGTTCCTACTTCCCAGACAGTTATCAGTTCCAGTTACATTAGCGGTTTTAATTAGGTAATAAACAAGTCACTGACAAGTCTTTTGATGCCTGTTATGTACATATGTCATACATAAAGTCCAGGGGGGTGTCCTATACGCAACTTTTACAGCTTAATATCTTATTTCCCTCATTTTACATTTTCCCCCGTTTTACACAATTTTTTTTGAAGTCCCTTGAAAAGTGTAGAAGCGAGGTCTCACTGTAGTAACTATATCCTTTCTTGAAACAGAATTTAAGCAGTATTTATTATTAGATATGTATATAAAGAGAAAAATGTTTAAAATAACGTCCAAATATGTGTTATTCTATGTCTCTTGCACTGCAGTCATCTTTCTGAGGTTATCAGGTACTGTGCCGCCTCTGTTATGTGGAAAACCACACACGTGCAAACTATCACTCACATTGTCGGCTTGCGTAACATCACAAAAAATGCATACATAAATACTACACGTGACAACGAGAATAATTTCTCGATACACTTTTTGCTCGGCATGAAAAACATATGTAACCAGTGCTGTGTTTAAACTAAAAACATTTGAGCGACACAAAGTGAACGACGGGGCCAACTAGCACTACAAGTGGCCAAATGTTGGAACACACTAAATACGGTTCGAGGAAGGTGTCATTACGGTCACGACGATCACGAAATTGCATTTGCGCAGTAGAGACAGTTTGGGAATGGTTGTGATCGGTCACGAGATCTTTATCGGAAGGAACCTAATTACCCCCATCGGCCTCAACGCCGAGTAGAGCTTGTCAGCGGCACGAGATGCGGCACGAATTGTTCCAACTTTTATACGTTTACCGGTTCAAATCCGCCGAGTAGAGTGCCCTGGTGTCAAGAAACTTAACTACGTAGTATTTGTAAACACTACTGGACAACCGACATCTTGCTAGTGTAATTTTTTTTCTCCACAAACATTTTTTCGTAATGCTTAAAGCACGCGAAAATTATAAATATGTTGACCCAAAATCGGGTGCGTTATTACATTGTAAATGCAGGAAATTGGTAGAGAACTATAAAAAATGTCGTAAACAGCGGGAAAACGTTAATTGGAGGAACGTAAAGGTGGGGTTATACTATATGTCCACGGTAAATGATATTACTGTAAATCGATATATTTTGATGTTCCAGAAAGTCAGTTACCGAGGTAGAAAATTTTGGAGTTCAAGGTACTACGAAATTTTAAACGCAGAGCTGGTCTCCTCGGCAAAACTGAGTAGCGATAGGCGTAGACGAAACGTAAATTACCGTTCGTGTAAAAGGTATTGTCGGGACACAGTACGTTGGAAGTGATTTCGATATTTGCTAGGTAATTGTACGTAGGAAACTGTATTGCAAAAAGGAGAATTATTAGCACTATTTTACCGTAGGAGCTACGCAGAGTAAGTGGAGACGGCCGCTCGGCCGAGCCGGCGCCTCCGCCGAGACGAGTGTGTCAGGGTGTGCGGTGTGCGCAGGTGGAGACGATCAAGGCGGAGCGCGACGTGGTGGAGCAGGAGCTGCGCTCGGCGACCGTGGACATGCGGCAGCAGTTCCTGGCCGCTCTGGCGCAGGGCGGCATCGACGAGCCCGCCGTCTCCGTGGAGAGCCTGGGCCGCGTGTTCGGGCCGCTGCAGGCGCAGGTGCGGGACAGCCTCGCCCGCCAGGAGAAGCTGGTCGCCGAGTTGCAGGTAGGGTCCGGAGCCCCGACAGTGGGGTCGGGAGGGGGGGCTGTGCGCTGCTGCGTCTCTGCGAGAGATGTGTCCGGGTGAGTCTGGCAGTGAGGTTTTCTCCAATTTAATTGTGTCTGTGTTACACGTGTTACCTTCAAAAATTGATGCAGTACCTTTAATGTACCCGATACGCGGCAGCAGCAGCAGCAGCACTCCCCCCTTCCCCCACCCCCTTTCACCAGTTGCAACGCAGGCACCAAATGCCTTAATACTTAAATACTTTCTTCCGTCAAAGCTACAATTTTTTCAAATCTATCCCTGAAATGAAATGAGTTTTTCTCCCCAGTATCCTCACCGTACCACCCGCCGTCACTTTTGGTCGTTCTCCTAACCTCAGTAACCTTCTCGTGGAATTGTATTATATTTTTAGACCGTTATGCCTACGTCGAGGTTTCCAACGGTCGTCAATCCTTTTGAACTTAATCTCCGTTAACACGTCCCCCTCTCTTTTATCATTATAAATATACTTTATTTGTTCTCGCTGTTTTCCCTGTGTACTAGTTGTTAATTGCACATTTCGTATCTCTTTGCCCTAATCTGTGTTTACTTTTCACTCTGCTCTTTTATCTGTGTACTGAAGCTGGGCCACTTCTTATCAAATTAACACTCCCCCCCCCCCCATTCCCCCCCCCCCCCCCCCCCCCGCCCCCCCCTCCCCTTCCCTGTCAACTCTCGTTCTGTCATCCTGTGGTCCAACTGACCTGACCTGCTCCTCCTTTTTAATCTTTCTTGACGTAACTCTCTCTCGTGCCCGAGGAACAAACTATTAGTTCCAAAAGATAGTGCGTTCCTCTGAGTATAACAGAAAATTTTCACCTAATGTAACTAGCTGTGAAAAGGAATTTAAAGTTTGCGTAGCTTTGACTGCACAGCAGGACTGTCCAAGTGGTTTAATAACTGTCTGTGTGTTCCTTGCCATGACGGGTATTATCTGGAAAAAATTAGTTTAAATGCACTCCTTTCCAGATACACGCCACTGAGCGGCAGTCATTTTGTGGGGGTAACTCTGAGACAGTGGTCTTCGACTGGTGGTCGTCTGGGAAATGTTGCTGAGTTTGACATATCCCACCTTGCTTTCACCTACTATCTTGCTTTTTCATTGTATCGGTTGATGAGGTCGCACTACACATACAGTTAATAACTGATTTATACGTAACTTTGAGTCCTGCAAGTTCTTCTGTAGTGCTGAGTTACGTGCACGTGACAACAATGTTCTAATTTCTTACAGATAGTCTCAAAAGCTGATACAATTTGATAAGTTTCAGAATATTAATAGCACTTAACTGTATCGTGCTACCTCGACGTATAGTTCCCCGCTGCAATGTTCCACATTGATGTTCGTAACTCTGTAGATGCACTCGATGTAGGACGAGGTTTGAATATTTAAGAGACGCGTAATTCAGTGTGTCATCACACTAACTATTACTCATATTACAGCAGTGTACTAATCCTTTGCTTGTTTTTATTCATTGTTTGCAGCTTGCAGTCAGACATCAACTTCTTGAATGTTTTGTTTGTAAACATTAGCAAGGGAGAGATAACTGTCCCTTTCCTTTTGAAGAAATTGTTGTAACATTTAATGTTTTAAGATAAATGCCTGCCCCTCCCCCTCCCCACCCGTCTCTCTCTCTCTCTCTCTCTCTCTCTCTCTCTCTCTCTCCCTCTCCCTCTCCCTCTCCCTCTCCCTCTCCCTCTCCCTCTCCCTCTCCCTCTCCCTCCCTCCCTCCCTCCCTCCTCCTCCTCCTCCTCCTCCTCCTCCTCCTCCCCCCCCCCCTCTCCCTTTCTACCCCCCCCCCTTTTCTTTTGTTGGCCCCACCCAGTGCCTCTCGAAAAATGAAAGAGGAAAAAATATTTTTTGTTAATGCCAGGTTAAGTTAGTTCAAGACTTAAGGACTGATATACTGTGGCCTTGATATCTTTCATTGCTTGGTGATATATGCTGACATAAGCCAGACATCTTCTACAAAACTAAGTCATGAAGTGTTGATTGTGGGATTGGATTCCACAATTTTCAGAAAACAACAGCTCCTTTAAATTTCTTCCTCAAAAAAGTTTTGGTAAATGTGTGAAAGTATCAGTGGTCCATGCTTTTATTACATATTTTAACTACTACATCATCTTATTGATAGAAGTAACTTGTTTCATTTAGGTAGTCTGTCATTGCTTTTTTCAGGTTTGTTGTTATTCGGTTCCTGTGTGTGTTTCTCATGTAAAAGCAAAGCTTTGAAAAATTGCACATGTCAGTTATTAATAGTGCTGAAAATAAGTGCAGGCATAATAATAAATATACAAAGGTTGTTTCACTGTCAGTTACTTGAACTCGGTGGTGGAGCTTGGACACTTTCATGTATTTAGCTTCCTGCTCATATCACAGTTCCACTTGGAATCATTCCTTCACGTATTGCGTCAGTAGGTTTTGCATTGCCCGAGAGTCTATACAATTGACAAACGTTCGTTAACTTTTTTCGGGTTTGTTACGTAGCAGGGTAGTCGTTAAAAATGCATTGCCCTATCTTGAACAATTAAATTTATAAAAATATAAATCGGTATGATCAATTATATTGACTAGTGATAATGATCACAGACTCGTATAATGATTTTATGTCATTTGTAGACAATTAAGATGCAATTAAGCACTGCATATCTACAGTTTTAGGCTTTGCTGTATATTTATTGTGGAGAGGACACTGTCTTCCTCAAAAAGAATTGGCTTCTGTATAATGTCACCATCCTTATCTGTAATTACGGGCCAGCTAAGACCACGTTTAAGCCACGAAGTTAGCTGTGTGCTTACTCAGACAATCTTTCATCTGTTCACTTTCCTTTCCTCCATTCTGCTGTCACTTTCTTCCTCGTAATTGTGGTACTGTCTTCTCTCGCAAACTGTCTCGCCCCTTAACCCTTTCACTGCAGTAGGCCCGTATACCTGTCGCGCTACGACGTTCACCAGTTGCTTCGGATGCATCTACGCGTGCCGCTCGGGCCTCCTACAGTACTGCGGACGTCTGTGCGTATCCCGAGCTGCCGACCTGTCACTGCTGCGGACGAGTTACTTCCGTATCTTGGCGAATAAAGAAATTTAGGGTGTTTATTGTGCGACGTACGTACCTCATTTTGTGCTACCGTTTGCAGAAAACATTGTTTCGGTCAGTAGAATTGTTCAAGAGATAAGACAGTCGTTAAGACAGATTTGCGGTGCGCGAGGACGTGAACGGGCACGTAGTGTGCGACTGTCCTTCTGATACAAAATCCCAGTAACTCGAGAACGGGATGCGATACCGTTCTGGTCCCAATTTTAAATTAAATTTTGATATCTTATCTATATTTCATTCACTGCAATGTGTGAGCTGAAATTAACTGTAAGCAAAGTTCACACAATGTGTTTGTACCCCCGCATACTCTTTAACGTTTTATTTAATGATGCCGTGCAGTAAGTACGGTGGGTAACGAAAAAATATTCACGAATTCTGTTTCGGGTATTCAATTGTAAGATACGCGAAAGTCAAATTTGTCCATCTAATAGTTTTCAAAAACTCAGACGACATACATTTCGTACCGTCTGAAACGCTTTCTCTCGGCACGGACACCGGCACGTGGCGAGAGGTACAGCCTCGACGGCGTCCGCCTCGGAGAGCACGTCTGTATCAGTGAAAGAGTTAATTTTATTGTGCTCTTTCCTGTGTTTGTCTTTTAATTTCTCAAACTGCCGTTCAGAATTTCTTTCGAGAACTCGTTATTCGGCTATGCCCGTAGGCCGTAAGTCTCTTACCCTTAATTTCGTCTCTAGTTTTGTCCGTACAATTGTATACTTCCGTTTCTTCTGAATTGACTGTTTCTACTGTCACTGTTTTTCCTAATATATTCCTCACCCTCTTTCCGTTATTTCTCCTAGCTTATTCATTTTCTTTTGTCACTCCTAAAATTAGTGTCTGTCTCAGTCACCATCCGTTTCGTCGACTGTCGATTTTACAGGAAGCCAACGAAGAGTTCTGCAAGGAGAAGGCGGGCGGGGGCGCCGCGGCTCGCCGCGAGGAGGTGCTGAAGCAGCTGGCGGCGGCCCATGACGCGTTCTTCGAGCTGCAGGGCAACCTGCGCGAGGGCACCAAGTTCTACAACGACCTCACGCAGGTGCTCCTCCTTGTCCTCTCTGCTGTAAAGAAAACTTTTCTTTTTTTGAAGAGGGTGGGGGACAGTTAATTACTTGTTTCTCAGACAGTTTGCCATTAAAAATTTAAACATCTGCACATGCATTTGTTCAACAGATTCTGAAAAGTTTTCCTCCCCTATTTTTGTCAGAATCTCAAAAATATGAGTTTGGGACGATATGAACAGCTTCTTCCTGTGGTGAAAATTGTTGTCCAGGAGTTTTTCATTTGACATGAGAGAACAAAAAGAAGTATTTCAGCAATAAAGCAGGTGGATATGGGGAACTGGATGTTAATGCGGTAATTTTGTCTGTCAGGTAATAAATTGTTCGGGGTGCTATGAGACAGCTGGCACTGTCACGACACAGAACGGTGGGACACGACAAAAGCAAAACAATGATAATGGAATGTAGTCGAATTAAGTCGGTTGTTGCTGAGGAATTAGATTAGGAAATGAGACACTTAAAGTAGTAAAGGAGTTCTGCTATTTGGGGAGCAAAATAACTGAGGATGGTCGAAGTAGAGAGGATATAAAATGTAGACTGGCAATGGCAAGGAAACTGTTTTTGAAGAAGAGAAATTTGTTAACATCGAGTATAGATTAAAATGTCAGGAAGTCGTTCTGAAAGTATTTTTATGGAGTGTAGCCATGTATGGAAGTGAAACATGGACGATAAATAGTTTGGACAAGAAAAGAATAGAAGCTTTCAAAATGTGGTGCTACAGAAGAATGCTGAAGGTCAGATGGGTTGACCACATAACTAATGAGGAGGTATTGATTAGGATTGGGGAGAAGAGGAGTTTGTGGCACAACTTGACTGGAAGAAGGGATCGGTAGGTAGGACATGTTCTGAGGCATCAAGGGACCACCAATTTAGTATTGGAGGGCAGTGTGGAGGGTAAAAATTGTAGAGCGAGACCGAGAGATGAATACACTAAGCAGATTCAGAAGGATGTAGGTTGCAGTAAGTACTGGGGGATGAAGAAGCTTGCACAGGATAGAGTAGCATGGAGAGCTGCATCAAACCAGTCTCAGGACTGAAGACCATAGCAACAACAATGATGATGTACGTGCATTTTTCATTTCACAGGTCGAATTTTTCCATTATTTCCTTATGCTGAATAGCACGAGGTTGTTTTTGTGTGGAATCCGTCGGACATAGACGTTACCCAAGGCTGAAATTTCTCGTGGTATGGAACATATCGCACTCTCAGATGTGCCTCAGAATTCCTCTGTCTCACAGTCGGTAGAGTGCCGATCCTCTGCAATCTATTCCCCCGTCATAATACGCCTGTTGTGTGGCTACAGTGCTGAGTGACTCTCATGTGTGACATAAAGAGTGTAAGATTGTCATTCACTCTGCTCGAGATTGAACTGATTTTGGGATACAGTCTTTGTTCTCGGCTGCGAGAACAACTTGTTACTGGAACGCACGGTAACAGCAGCGGTTTGGTGAGTGGGTACAGGCAGACAGGTTTTTTATGAGGTCTACAACTTTGCTTCCGCCGTTTCGCCATAGACGGCAGTAGTGGCAAGTGGGGTTCAGGTGGTTGGTCATAGGTATAATACAATAAGCTTAGGCATCTATAAACATAATGCCTTAAAAATATCAGTCGATTTGTGATTGCACCATAAGGTTATTCCGATTAAGCGCGTCAACTTGGTACCCATTTCTCGCCATTTGCAGGAAGTTTTTATTTTCTGCTTTAACGTGAAGAAATCTGCAGCTGTGGCTCTTAAAATGCTGGGTGAGACCAATGATTTTGATGTCGAAGACTGGCATGGCGGGCGAAGACAAATCGTTTTCGTAGCTACTGAAACAGACGAAGACAGTCACAGGACACCATTATCGAAAGCAATTGATGTGGTCGAGCCCAGAACTTAAACACAAACAGCCACAATACAGCGATAGACACACAAAGGTAATTTCGCAGCAGGTCAGTGCTCGACCCCGTGTCGCAAAACCTGTCAAAATAAACACGGAAACGTCGAAATGAGAAGTTCTATCCCTCTTGCCGTGTTCTCTGTATGTTGCTCTCCCCGACTACCACCTTTTTCGATCAGTGGCGTACAGTCTGGCTGACCGGCACTTCCGTCATATGCCCGAGTGGAAAATGGAACCGATTCGTGGATCCCACAAAAGATGCCCAGTTCTTCCGCCACGGGATTTGTACGCTATCCGAAAGATGGGGAATGTAGTGGCCAGCGATGAGCAATACTGTGAAACATAATTTTTTTGTAAGTTTTTCACAATAAAGCCCCAAACTTCGAGAAAAAATGGCGGAAGCAAAGTTGTAGACCTAGTAGGTTAAAGCCGAAGTCCAGACGGACAACAATAAATAATGTATAGTAAATAGGGACAAAGCTAAGGGCAGTACTTACTTCATCAAAACATCGAGGGAATAAAAAATAAAGAAGATGAGCTATTAGTGTGTTTAGATGAACTCAAAAACAAAAATGAGGTAGATATATTCTGTCTGTCTGATGACCATGGAGCTGTGGGGATGGACAGTGTCAGTATAAATGGGTATAATTTAGCATCGTACACTTGTGGATCTAGGATGAATAGAGGAGGCATTGCATTTTCATAAAACAAGGGTATAAATACAAAACTGTAGAAGTAAGCAAATTTTGTGCATGTGAACTTCAGCTAGATAATGTAGTATTGATAATCGCTTGTGACAAGCTGGTGGATGTTTCTGTAACCATCGCACCCCATAAGAGCTTAAATATGGTCCAGGGTATCACATTTCACAGCGACCTTCTCTTGCAGTCAGATGATGAGCTGCGTGCCAATTTAGAGTGGCGAGGTGTACATTTCCTTTGGTGTGTCCACCGGGGTCCGAAGGATAATGAGGTTGCCACCGGTGCCTTCATCTTGTCCTTTGAGGGTGATACGTTGCCCGAGAAGGTCAAGGTGACGGTCTAACGGTGTTATGTAAAGCCCTGTATCCCTCACCCGATGCGATGCTTTAAGTGCCGCAAGTTCGGCCGTATGTCTTCCCGCTGTACATCCGGCGTCACGTGCCGAGACGCCCGTCACGTCCCGATACCCCGCCTTGCTCGCCCGACTGCAGGATTCTCCATAAAGAAAGGAAAGTCGTGGAGTACAAGACCCTGGACAGACTGACCTACACTGAGGTCTAATGGTTAATAAAAAAAGAAAAGGATAAAGAGAAGAAAATAAAATAAAAGGTGGAAAATGGTGGGAAGGAATTGTAAGTGAAAATGGGTTTTTTAAAATCATTAATGACTGTGAAAAAAGGGAAAGAAAGAAAGAAATGCAGATCGGACTTCGTATTACAGAAAAGCTATTGTTGGGGTGGTCCTTGTGGCGTTTTTGAGCAAAAGTTAAACCAATTTCCACTACAAAAATTATTGAAAAGAAACAGAGAATAACAAAATGTAACTGACAGAGGGAAGTGGCGTAGATAAGAGTTCATCCTTTACCAGGTTAACTTGTCTTCTTTCGTGCGTCGTCCAGGTCTTCAAAAATCTCCTTCATTTCTGCATGAAAAGTTTGCTCCGAAATCTTGCGATAAGTTTCATTGTCCAGGAATTTCTAATGTATCCAAAACCGTCTTGATATTAAATGCAATTTATTTTACTTTGCTACTTCCATCCTCCGAATTTCTTAACAACATCCACAATATGTCTACACATTAAAATCAGATCGAGACTAGCTAATAAGTTTTTTTACGTCTTCATCAGATCACGTCTACCTTAAGCTTCGGCTATCGAGAGACAATCGAGAAACTGATAGAAAAACAAAAAAGAGTTACAATTTTAGTATTTTCTCTGCCGTCGAGCGCTCGTACCGCTGCGACGGCACAATTCGTGTCTGAGGGAACGAGTGCAGCGCGGCGAAATTCAAAGTCCCGCTACAGAGGCTAAGAGAAAATTTGAGCGCCTGCATCCCGTGTGTACGACATCGTCTTACGCTACCACTACAACAGTTCTGGCACCGTCAGCTCCGCCAACCCAGGTCACCTCTCAGAGCCCGAAGACTACACCCGCCCCCTTGATGGTGGGGGGCATTTCCCTCCCTGTTGCTCCTGCACCAACTACTTTGGGAGCAACCGCCCTCCAAACATAGGGGACATCCGTCCCCACTTCTAAGCCGGAGAAGCGTATGTCTTCTTCGACTTCTCTCACTAGAAAGGGGTCCCTCGGGTCACTCCCTCCTTCCCAGGTTTCTGCTAGTGGGAAAGACGACACCCGCCAGTGGCTGGAGAGCCCAAAAGCAGCTGGTCGTACGGCTTCACGCTCGTCCTCAGTCCCGGAGACTGAGACAGTGAAATCCTCACAGCCAGGGAAACCCGAGGAGCAGCGAGACAAATCCAAAAAGAAAACCCCTGAGACCAAAGAAATTGCAGTGCCACCCACACCACTACTACCTACAAGCTCTGCGGCTGAGGACGGGGTGGAGATTTTGGCGTCCGCCTAGGACGTAGATCTCGCCAGACCCTCAGGCACAGTGGATATAGACTGCTCGGGCAATAAATCGGTGGCAGCAGGTGACTCGGTGTGAGACATAAACTGCCTCATTGAATGTTCCGTGCCTTCCCAGTCTCACGATGTCGTCCTCCAGTGGAATTGCGGTGGTTTTTTCCACCACCTGGCCGAACTACGGCAAGTGTAAGCTTTACACCTGCTTTCTGCATTGCCCTCCAGGAAACCTGGTTCCCATCAATGCGGACCCCTGCCCACCGCGGCTGTAAGGGATATTACAGGAACTGTAGTGGCTATAATAGTGTGTCAGGTGGAGCTTGCATTTATGTCCTAAACTCAGTCTGTAGTAAACGTGTGCCCCTTCAGGCCCCTCTTGAAGCTGTGGCTGTCAGAATGACGACGACACAGGAAATAACTGTCTGCAATGTGCATCTTCCTCCAGGTGGTGTAGTACCCCTAAATGTATTAGCTGCAGTGATTGACCAACTCCCTAACCCTTTCCTACTTCTGGGAGATTTTAATGCCCGTGACCCCTTGCGGGGTGGTGCCGTGCTTACTGGCCGAGGCAGAGATGTCGAAACTTTACTGTCGCAATTTGACCTCTGCTCTTAAATACGATTTATCAATTTGCAGCCCGAGACTTCTCCCATCTATTTTCACCTGTGCTGTCACCGCTGAATCTCCCCCACACGGCAACATCAGTGTGACGGTTGAGCGAGTGACTAACACAATTGTTTCTGCGGCAGAAAACACGATCCCTCGCTCTTTAGGGTGCCCGAGGCGTAAGGCAGTCCCTCGGTGGTCGCCGAAAGTCGCCGAAGCAATTGAGGAGTGTCGGCGAGCTCTACAGCGGCGTAAGTGGCGCCCTTCCCTGGAGCACCTCGTAGCCTTTAAACGGCTCCGTGCCAGTGTTCGCTACCTTATCAAACGACGGAAGGAGGAGTGTTGGGAGAGATAAGTCTCCACCATTGGGTGCCATACGTCACCTTCCCAAGTCTGGACAAAGATCAAACGTCTTTTCGGGTACCAGGCCCCAACAGCTGTCCCCGGAGTTGCCGTAAATGGCGAGCTATGTACTGACGCAAACGCGATTGCCGAGCACTTTGCTCGAGCCTCTGCATCGAAGAATTACCCCCTAGCCTTTCGCACACTCAAATGGCAGCTGGAAGGGAACGTCCTCTCATTCGCTACACGCTGCAGTGGATCCTATAACACCCCGTTTACAGAGTGGGAGCTCCTCAGTGCCCTCGCACATTGCCCCGACACAGCTCCTGGGCCCGATCTCATCCACAGCCAGGTGATTAAACATCTGTCGTCTGACTACAAGCGACATCTTCTCGTCGTCTTCAACCGGATCTGGTGCGATGGCATCTTTCCGTCGCAATGGCGGGAGAGCACAGTCATTCCGGTGCTCAAACCCGGTAAAAATTCACTCGATGTGGATAGCTATTGGCCTGTCAGCCTCACGGATGTTCTTTGTAAACTGCCGGAACGTACGGTATGTCGGCGGTTGGGTTGGGTGCTGGAGTCGCGTGGCTTGCTGGCTCCGTGTCAGGGCAACTTCACAGAAGCTCTCCTGGTTCACAGGAGAGCTTCTTGGAAGGTAGGAGACAAGGTACTGGCAGAAGTAAGGCTGTGAGGACGGGGCGCGAGTCGTGCTTGGGTAGCTCAGTCGGTAGAGCACTTGCCCGCGAAAGGCAAAGGTCCCGAGTTACCAGAGTCCCCGTCCGGCACACAGTTTTAATCTGCCAGGAAGTTTCGTATTGGTGCACACTCTGCTGCAGAGTGAAAATCTCACTCTAGTGACATTCATGATTATAATACCAGAAAAAAGAAAGACTTACGCTATCCTTTACTCAACCTATCTTTGCCACAAAAAGGGGTAAAACATGCTGCTATAAAAATTTTTGACAAATTACCGGATGAAATAAAATGTCTGACATACAGCAGTAATAGCTTCAAAAATAAATTGAAATCATATCTCCTTGACAACTCCTTCTATACCATAGATGAATCCTTGAATAGGAATAAATAAATCTGTTAATATTGTATATGCGTGTTGTGCCATTTAAGGGAATGGTGTAAACTAATAGTCATTTGCTTTCCTGTTACACTCGCAAATAGAGCGAGGGGAAGATGACTGTATGCCTCTGTATGAGCCCCAATTTCTTGTATCTTATCTCTGTGGTCCTTAAGCTCAGTGTAAGTTGGCAGCAGTAGAATCGTTCGGCAGTTGGCTTCAGATGCCAGTTCTCTAAATTTTCTCAATAGTGTTCCTCGAAAAGAACATTGCCTTCCCTCCTGGAATTAGCATTTGAGTTTTAAAGCATCTCCGTAACACATATATATTGTTTGAAAGAATTGGTAACAAATCGAGCAGCCCACCACTGAATTGCCTTGACGTCCTCCCTTAATCCGACCTGGTGTAGATCCCACACGCTCGAGCAGTACTCGAGAACAGGTCGCACCGGCATCCTGCGTGCATTCTCCTTTACTGGTGAACCTCCCGATAAACTGGACGGGACCGCTCGTTCCATTTCGTATCGCTTTGCGACGTTACTCCCAGATACTTAAATGGTGCGACTGTTTTGAGCGGCGCACTAGTTCTGCACTTGAACATTGTGGGTTTGTTTTTCCTCCATATCTGCATTAACTAAAGTAAGGGAGGTTAGGGCATAAGGTGTACACAGTCCTCTTCCATCTCTCTATACGTGAACGAAATGACAGAAGATCCGTAATAACGGTACAGATTAGCCCCCTGCTGTATACTGCGCAGTGACCTGCTGAGTACACAAGTCACTGTTGAAGTTTATCTTCACTGCATGCAAACTGTCCAGTGCCACCACCAGAGGGAAGGTGTTTTGGATGTCTTACATAGAGACTGTTTGCCCAGTCAGAGACCTGGAAACTGCCGTACGGAACACCGGGAACAGCTTTGACATCACGGAATCTCCCTGCCCGATGCCCCTTTGTTCCGAATTTCTCTGTCGCGGTGAGATCTCGTGGAAATTGTAGCACGGGTACGTGTTCTTCAGTGCACTGAGATAATCTGAATGGACGTTTTCTCTCGTAAAATCTATTTATCCTAGGCACAGCGGTCATTTTTCCTCTGTGTAATTTTGTTCACAGCTCGTGAGGGGTTCGTCGTCACGTTCCCTTCTAAAGCCAGCCGGTAAACTGTAATTCTTTCTTCACACGAGTAGTAGTAGTTTTAGTGAATATTTCGTGGAGTACAAATGGAAGGCTGATAGATCTGCATAATTTTTTTTATTTTTTGTATCTTCTTGCTAGTGCAGTAGCTATATACGAGGGTGGGTTGCAGTCGCCTAAGATTCCCCATAATATTGAAGGAAGTGGGGGAAAAGTCTCTCGGACCATATAATCTGATAACAATTAGTCGGCATCCAATTTGAAGACCGAAGTTGCGGCGAACCCTCTACGAATACGGTCGGCAGGTGACTGCTGCGGTGCACCACTCTCTTTTGCAGTGTTAAAAAAATTGTCAGATTCCCTCAAAAATTGTGTAAACAAAAAATCTTAAATTCACATGTAATATGAGTCTCTCTAATGTCTGTAAGCTTCAAAAAATGGCAATACTCTAAGAATATGAAGTCAAATATCTGTTGTAAAAATTCTGAAACTGACATATGGCACATTATTAGGCACACAAAAAAAATATTACACAAATCTCCTATGTCAGCTCAGTGAGAAGTGGCAGTCGTAATGCTTCGTGCAGTATAAGTGAGATGCGATGGGAGCCGACAGCGGCAGTAAATACTCTATACGCAGTACAGTGCAGCTGCCACTGCGACCCGGCCCACGAGTTGTCGCGTGACGAGTGACGCGAATAGGACTCCGGCCGTCGGAGAGTTAAGAATAATCTCGTGATCGTAACGAGCGGTGTGTGAATTAATTTCACGTTTTTGAATTTCCGAAAGAGTTGACAAATCCATTTATGCACGTAATATTTTGGTGGCCGACCTAGTCATTGTGAGGCAATGAGAATTCTTAAGGACCTTATTTATGTTTTTTGATGAAGTGTTTGTCAAAATGTTCACAGGAAGTCACCCAGAAGACTAGAAATATACCGGCCCTCCACCCCCACTTGTTAACTTAAGTTGTAAAATATTTTTATAGTTTCTTGAGATTTTAAACACTGATAAGACATTTGAGTGACCACAGCTAATAGGTGCAAAATTGTTTTGTCCTTACTGGAAGACCACTCGGGAAAAGGGAATCTTCTGTGCAAGTGTGTGGAGGAAGCAGCACGTCCTCAGGTGGCATATTGCTTTGTACTGACGGTGGAAGTTTTTGATTTTGAATTGGCTAATCTACTCTTACAGACAGCTGTTTTATTCTCCCCTATTGTTCTAACATTAACCCGTATGCTCAGTTTCGTATGCAGATATAGAGGACAAATTTTGAAGCGTAAATTAAGAGATTTAAAATAAAATAGAAGAGTCGTAGTGTTCGTACAATAGAATTGTCGTCTCTTTTGCCCTCGAGTAGATCGTGAACTCCAGTTTCCGCCGTGTGTTTATCTTCGTTACAGAAAGCTGTACAATTACAGCCACAGCACTGAAAATGGGAGGGAATATTGGCATACGAATCATTGTGGTTTGTTCTTTGAAATTGCTCTCCTGTAAAATTTATTTACACGGGCTTACCCTATTTGTCCCCTGTGGTCTGCAATTCAGGTTATTTGCTCGGGGCATAATTTTCTCGGCAATGTGGGATTCGTGGGACAGAGGTGTATGGAAGGTGGGGGGGGGGGGGGGGGGAGGGGGGGGGGGGGAATAAGTAGTAGAGTACTTGGACCAGCTGAGGTAACGAAGGAGCTCCAGCAGTTTCATTTCAGCATTAATGTCACGTCAGTGTGAATAAGTAATAATGTGTGTATATAAACACGTTTGTTTTTTATGCACGTACAGTGCGCATTCTGATTAATTTTTTTGCCGTTCTGTAATACGTCTGTGAGTGTATTTTAATGAGGCACTTGCATTGCTTTCAGCTGCTGGTAGTCTTCCAGAACAAGATTTCAGACTACTGCTTCGCTCGCAAGACTGAGAAGGAGGAGCTGCTGAAGGACCTGACGCAGAACCCGACGCGCCAGCCGATCGGTACGACCCCCGCCGTGCCGCAGCACTACGTAGCAGGTAGAGCCCTCTGGCTGTGCACTCCGCATCCCGCCTCCCGGGGCCCACATCCCGTTCCCACCAAACCCTGTACGTGTCGGCAGTAATAGTCACCTCACGGGCCGTGTCGTAGTAAGCACTGCAGGTCGATCTGACGGCAGACCGGTAACGTGCGACAGAACGAAATAAGTGGCGAACTTGAACGGGAGTTCCTGCAGCACAGACCTGAAAATTTAACAACGTTCCGCTCTGTATCTTCCAGTATGTCAGTGGGGTAGTAAACAGGTGGTAAATGTACAGATCTTACTTCGACCATCTGTATTTTCAGAGAGTCTGTCGGCCTGTCGTCGAGACTTCTGGTAGGAACATTTCAAAACGGGATAACGCGAGTTCTAATTTTTTGTCCAGTTCGAGGATTTCGCGATAAGACTCGGTGCCCTGCCCGTACGGATCTACACTCGATTTTTGTCCCAGTACTGTTGACGGACACCTGTAAAGTCGGCGGGATTGTAATGAATTTCTGGAAATGTGGGGTTCTCGCATTTTCTCTGTCGACCGTATCTGTCACGGACTTCGTGAAATGGGGAGAACCGCAAATTCCGGCACGATCGCTGCAGTGGCGGTCGACCTCACCTCGGTACGCCGTGGTGTTTCCGTGTAGATTTGAGATGTATGTGTGAGGTACTTCTGGGTTTGGCCTCGGTGCCACTACCTTTCCGTGTACTGGTGTGGTTTCTCATAATTGCGCAGCAAACTGCAGGAGGGTGTTGTGAATCCGGTCATTGCATACGCCCAGCGGTTCGATGCAGTGACGACTGGTCTGACGCAGTCGAAAGTGTGCTGGGCGGAAGTGAGCTGCGACAGCTTTAACGAGCCGGTCACGCCGGGACGGGTCGATACTCGTTATGCCGGTTACTGAAGTTTGTGAAGCACCTCTTATATCATTTTAACAGTAGCACTGGAAAGACAGAGTGCCAATCGTTGCATGGAGGGCATTGAGTTGCTTACAGGCACAATGAGAAAGAATTCCAGAAATATTTCTGCTTTCGGATGGAGTCATTCTTCAGAAGTAGAAAACTTTCACATATTCACAAGCACAACTTGCGCGCGCACGCACACACACACACTTAACCTTAGTGCCCAGAGATATCGTGGAATTTGTCATTTTGACAACCACACAGCACAAGTCTAAAGCGGTTTCCACATCTGACTGGTATGACACCAGATACAGCAGTGGTGCTGCGTGCTGTATTTCTTTGACACCCTCGGAATTCTAGTGTTACTTGACAGAGTATCCAGATGAACATAAGTGTTGTCATTCTGGTTAAGGCATTAGAATTGAACCACGAATCCAGAAAAAAGAAAGAAAGAAGAAATGTTTGATTCGAAAGTGGATTTTGTGCAAAAATAACACGGGGCCATCGAGCACGCTTATAAAGAATGTAGCACTCTTATCTAAAAGATGCATTTGTGAACCACTGTTGAATAACGAAAGCTGATTCAGAGTACAGTAGAACTCCCAATTATCTGGATAATTGGGTAAATCGTGAAAACTTACTATTGTAATATTAATATAGTGACTACTACAAGATAATGTAAATACATTGTCAGTTCTTGAAAACATCAGTAAGTCAGTTGTTTTGCTGTCTTTAATTGTTTTCGTGGAGCTGTCTCGCATTTGCTCGACGGTGAGCAGCTGCGTGCGGTCACACTCGGGCTGCCACTCTGTCGTGTTAGAGTAGTGACGATACGAGCAGTTTCTTCTCTCACACTTCAAATAGTTTCGTCGTCACTGAAAATTTGGAAGCCTGGGTCCAAAGAATCGCGCGCTAGCTACTCACCTACATCCTCTGGCCTGCAACCGAAAGTCGAGGAATTTTCCAAAGGATCTTACGTCCTCAAGTGATATTTTCTTCTCTGCTGCTTCTTTCTTCCTCCACGTGTTCATCTTCATGTTTCTGTATCTCACTTTTGCTTGAAATGCCTTTCAGTTTATCATAACAATATGGTTGTTTTCATCAAATTCCATGCTTCTGCCACCACGTAAGACAGTCCTCTACATACAATTTTTGTTGATGAGGCACAATGTGTTCATTAAAAACTTCAACAGTTGTCCTCCATAATGTCGCTCTGTAGTTTCAGGTTCGTTGGCTCCAGCGAACTCATTATGTTTGGTGGCAGGAAGTGTGTTTTTGCAACATCTGTCTTCTCTGTAGAAGGCTTGCTTGCTGCTGGATGGTTGAGTGTATTGTCCTGGATTAACATCACCTTAATACCTTCTTTCCCTATGGTGGTTTTTTTTTCCGCTTCAGGTATGAAAATTGAATTGTACTTGTCTCGAAAGAAAGTAGCAGTAACCCAGGCATTTGGTTGATTCTTGTAACAGATGCAAAATTTTTAACATTTATGAGGAACTGGTGTTTCTCAAATTTGCCATTAGCAGAAGGGATATGTTGTGGTTTCCCGTAGAGTCAGCACGGTCACACTGTCCTTACTTGCCTCCCAAATAAGGTCTGTCCTGCATACGCAGTATAAAAATTCAGGGTCATAAGATTTTGCTTCAATTTCGAATTTTCAGTAAAATTCTCTGCTGCTTTTGGATCTGCTGATAGTTATTCACCACCTAAATCCAACTCTCAGATACCGTGACTTCCCCAGAAATTCTGTAGCCGACCATTCTCAACTTTGAATGAAGGCAAACTTGTCTATTTTTCTCGCCTAAAAGTCTTGCTTCTTCACAAACAGTAGGCTCTAGAAGAGGGTTTCCTGGTGCTTGCTACTGCAGAATCCAGTCTAATATGTCCTGTTCCGGCTTTTCCTATTTAATGTTTTCAATGCTTTGATGAACTCACATCTTCATTCTTGAGATATAAATATTAAAATTGAGGATTCCCCCTCTCTCCCATAAAAAATTGTCAATGTTTCCATGCTAAACATCTCAGCTAAATGATAACCATTCACGCTACACCTAATTGTTAGTTTTGTCTGCCGAGGATAAGACGAGAAGTTCCCTTCGATAAGACATATATTTCACAGTAAATTAAAACACACGTACAAAACTAAATACGTGGAAGAGAGACTGTATAGTGACAAATCGGCGTGAGTGTTAAGGTCGAGAGACAGACTGATGTAGGCCGCACCGAACAATGGGCACCACAAACACAAGAATTTGCGTATAGTGCATACTGTATTCGTTGTTCACGGGAAGATTTTGTCTTTTAATACGTTTGCTGCCGATTGATTCTAGAATGATCAAGAAATGTATATTGTACTCTATAGTGTAATAACTGTTGAGCAAAACCAACCACTTTAGTAGTACAGTCAAATTTCTTTCTGCTCGAAGCAATCCGAGCAGTCGGAGTCCGAATAATTGGATTTCTGCCGTATCTGTCGAGCTCCGTATCGAGCTCTATTTAAAAATCTTATACGTTAGAGATGCTGAACAGGTTTAAAGTTGTTCTACAGTGAATTTTGACGATAACGCTTCGTGCGAGTGCACGAGACACGGTAAGATAGTCGGTGGTGCGATATTTGTGTTCCTCTATCAAAAGTGAGAGTCGAACTTAAATTATACTGCCGCAGTATACCTCGTTACTTCCTCCCAAAATTCACTGGGCCGTCGTTTACTGACACCAGAGTTAGAGCACAGTGACCGTGCTCCGAAATTCGTTCACGAGGTGGCAGTCGCTCGACACTGCAGGAATCTGGCCGCTGCCACCCGCAACTTCGGCCAAGTGTACGGAAGCCCGGCACGACGGGCAGTACGCGCGCGAGGCTACTGTCGGCAGAGCCGGCGAGTGCCACGTCGGTTCTAGGACACGAATCTCGAGTACGTGATTCGATCGAAGGCAGACGTAGCTGCTCTGAGAAGTGAGTTGTGGGAGTTATTTCACAGCACGGTGCAGCAGGAATAAGAATTGGTAAGCGATTTCGCTCGGTCCGGAGAGCCATCTTTTTGCTTCGAGTCGTGTGCTCTGGAGTTAAGAACGGGGTACGGAGGACTTAAAACCGAACCGGAAGAGTGACAGTCGACCGACGCGTACGGGTGCCGCGGTCGTCGTACGAGAGAGGATTCCGGGCGACACGAGTGGTTTCGAGATTTGCGAGAGTAGTGTGGAGGGCTGAGGCAGGTGGCAGGTGGCAGCCGGTCGACGGAGCTGTGCAGCGACGCTTCGCAGGTGGCCGCTCCTCCGCCAGTCCTCGCACCACACGCCGGACGCTCCCGTGCTCCGTCCTCTCCCTGCCGAACAGCAAATTTACGCTACTGCTCTAATTGTGTGAATTATCTTTGTATTTTTAAAATATACTAAGTGGAAAGAACACACTTTTCGTGTGACTAAAAGGCAATAGCAGTAGCTACCTGTACACAAATTTAATTTTTTCTTTTTGTTTTGGTGCACGTATGCTGTTAGTGCCGTGGCTTTTGGCTGACAGTTGCTGGCGACAAAGTGCGTGCCGCTTTTGCTGGTTGCGGTACAGAAACCTGCTTTTAAAATAGTTCGTTTTAAACGTCTCCCGTTTCGTTACATTTTTGTCCGAGTGAGCAGCGAATAAAATCTGTAAAGTTTAACTCGCTCTCGAGAGACGAGTCGTGGTCTCGGTGGCTGACACGGATTGTAGACCGCTGTCCGTACCCCTCGCCACTCTCCCGCTTCGCCGACAATCTCGGAGTGTTATATATAATTGTAGGTGTAGGTGTTTATGGAACGACTGCATAATGTTAACAGCTTCAGCCAGTGGACTGTTGTCAGACGACATTAAATGAATGCGATTGAGACCGTGTTTTACAGTTTAGAAAGTGATGCCGATCCAGATCGGATGGTGCTGTGTTGAGAATATTGGATACGTTGTCGTGTGGTTCAAATCCCGGTTCAGTCAGACGATTGTTTTTTCTTAGTATACTTAAATTGCCTGAAGTGAACATCAGATTGTTCCCCAAATAGGCCACAGACTGTCTCGTTCGTAATCCTTTTCAGCTTGAGCTCGTGTTCTGCCTCCTTTGACCCACACTTGGGTGGATATTAAACTTTAACCTTCCTTGCTTCAGTTACGAATTAAGTATGTTATTGTTTAAGTTACTATAAGCAAACATTTTACCATATAGAAAGTTTGTCACATTTAATGTTTTCATCTTTTTTAATGTTATTTTTGTTTTTAAATGTTTTACTAAGATTGTTCTTCCCTATTCAGTAATTCACCTTCTCTGTTGTTAATATTGTGGGTGATGGTGTGTGACATGTTTGTGGTAATTGTGATAAGGGTTGCACTGCACGAAGAAACACAGCTGCACGGAAAGTAGTAGTGTGTCACCGTATCAGAATGCGCACGTACAGGAGAAGAAACTGGAATGGATACCTGCATTTAGGAAAGAAATACCACTTAAAACTGGTTATCAGATTGGCAGTCCAGCCTAACTTCTACTCTGTTCTGTCTCGTTTGTTCTGTTTTCATGTTTTACATCGTGAAGCTTCCTGTCTCAAATTTGCAGATAAGTTGCACAGTTCAGTTCACTTTCCAATTTTCTTCTAATCAAATCGTATATTTTTAAAAGGGCATCTGTCTGTAACTTTGTGATACTGATTTTGCTGTTGCCTCCTATACTACGTATGTAACCTGAAGAGCCAAAGAAACTGATACAGTTGCCTAATATCGTGTAGGGTCCCTGCGAACACGCAGGAGTGCCGCAGCACGGACTCGAGTAATATCTGGTGTAATGCTGCAGGGAAGTGACACCACGAATCCCCGGGGACTGGGTGTGTGTGTCGTCCTCGTCATTTCGTCGTCATTCGTGAAAGTGGCCAGAATGGACTGAGTAAAAGATTGGGAATTTGTACCGGCACTGATGATGCGCAGTTGAGCGCCCCACAAACCAACCGTCCTCGTCCTCGTCCTCGTCATCGTCCTCGTCATCGTCATCGTCATCGTCATCATCATCATCATCATCATCATCCACCACAAATCCTGCAGGGCTGTCCTGTAAGAGTACAAGAGGGTGGAGATCTCATCTGAACAGCACATTGTAATGCATTCCAGATATGCTCAGTAATGTTCATGTCTGGGGAGTTTGGTGGCCAGTGGAAGTGTTTAAACTCAGAAGAGTGTTTCTGGAGTTAGTCCGTAGCAATTCTGGACGTGTGGGGTGTCGCATTGTTCTGCCCGAATTGTCCGAGTCTGTCAGAATGCGCAGTGGACACGAATGGGTGCAGGTGGTCAGTCGGGATGCTTACGTACGCGTCAGCTCTGTCGTATTTAGACGTATGGGGGGTCCCGTATCACTCCGACTGCACGCACCCCACACCATTACGCGGAGCCCCCACCAGCTCCGACAGTCCTCGGCTGACGTGCAGAGTCCACGAATTTACGAGGTCGTCTCCGTACCCGTACACACCCGTCCACTCGATGCAATTTGAAACGAGACACGTCCGACCGGTCGACGCGTTTCCGGTCGTTCGACAGTCCGGTGTAGGTGTCGGCAGTCGTCGAGGGTACGAGAGTGGGCCTCTGGCTCCGAAAGTCCGTATCGACGACGTTTCGTCGAACGGTTTGCGCGCCACTTATCGGTGGCCCGTCATCTAAATCTGCAACAATTCGCAGAAGGTTTGCACTTACGTCACATCGGACGATTCTCTTCAGTATCGTCGGTCCTATTATTACGGGATCTTTTTCCGGTGGCAGCGACGTCGGAGATTTGACGTTTTACCAGATTTCGGTCGTACGGGAAAATGTCCACTTCACCGCTACCTCGGAGATGCCGTGTCCCGTCACTCGTGTGCCGACTATAACGGTGCGTTCAAAGTCACTCAGATGGCGATAACCTGCCACTGTAGCAGTAGTAACGGATCTGACAACTGCGCCAGATGCTCGTTTTCTTATATAGGCGTTCCCAATTGCAACACCTTATTATGCCTGCTTACATATCTCTTTATTTGAATACACACGGTTATATCACTTTCTTTGGGATTTCAGTGTAAATGAACATTATGACATTAAAGCAGTATCTGTCCACCAGTTAGTACATACTCTACAGTGTTCTGAAAAACAATGTTAATTTTTGGAGGGCACCTGTCAGCAATGCACGCCTGCGAGGAGTTACACCTAAAGCTGAGGTCTCGTCAGTTAAACGGTGCAGTAAAACGTAGAGCACTGACTGAGCCATTTCTTCGTAAACGGAAGGGCAGAAAATTAGAAGACCGCATTCTTTTCGTAGTCTTTTGATTTTATGCAGAATGTATTCCTACCAGAAATTCCAGTGCAACACGAGTTTTATCCGTGACAACTCACTGTCAGTGTACTTTGCATACATTATATAAATACTGACACAAATACAGTATACATATGCCGTGAGTGTGAAGGCCGGAAAGCTCACGGCTGATTCTGTTACACCTAATCAATTCTGTGAAATTAGACATTGCTTTCCAGTTATTTACCTCGCGATAAGGATTTCGACACTATAAAAAGGAGACTGAGGAAACGGGACACATTATATATTGTCCGTGATGTTACAGAGGTCATTTTTAAAAGTTCAAAGCCAGGTAAATTTCTTGTCAGGGAGGGTACTGCTGCTGCTGCTGCTGTTGTTGCTGTAATACTGGTGGCAAACGTGTCACAGGAGGACCAGAAGTCACAGACGGGGGAAGGTTACATTCTCTGTCTGCACTTTTGACATTTTGTTTTTGGCGACGCAAGTAATGACGGCAATACAGCTTCTACAATGACCGAAGGCCGTCAGATTAATCGCACTTTTCTTCTGAGCCTCTGACGTGGTCCTCTGGCTGCACCAGATAAACCGGCTCATCCTTCGGGAAAGGTTCCCGATACGTCGGAGGACGTTACTGCCTGACGGACACAGACATTACGGACAAGACATTTTGAAGTGGCCTCTAAAGAATGACAGCCGGGACAACGAATGAGTGGACTGTTAAACACTGATTAATATTATAGAATCACGATTTAGTATTTCAAAATGTAGAACCGTACATATTATACTGTATACGGTCGAGATAATTCTAATATGAATATGCAGGAGTGTACAATTTTTGTATGTTTTAAACATTTTTTGAGGCATCAGTTTCCAGCTTTTAATGATTAATGTTCAATCTCTTGCTTGACAATCACATTTGCATCATATAATGTAAAAATGTCTATAAAGATGCACATTCAAAATAATTATACAATTTAAACAGTTTTTCTTAATTACCCACAACTGTGTGGCTGTTACGCACCTTTAAAAATATACAATTGATTATACGCACGGTATCATTTTTTCATGTGAGGTAGTACCTTCCGTTTCGTCGTAGTGTGCGGTAGGCAGTGATTTGAGCACCGACTCTTCTGAGCCAGAGATTTTTCGTCCTGTTGGAGTCCCTCCAAATAGTGAAAAAAATTTTATGTTCATTTCTGTCAGGATGTGTGTCTGTTACACTTATAAGCCATGGTCTTGTACTGTTGCTTGTCTTTCTTCAGAAACATTGTGACAAATAATGCAACTGAAGGTGCAGAACTTACCATCTTTAGGGATTAAGATGGTGCCAAATATGAAAAGTCTTGTACTGCTCTAGACCAACAATCTTGCTGTACTAGAGTTTAATTTTTCCTGTAAACATAGTAAACAGTGCCCTTCAAATCCCCACACGGCCATCTCATTTAAAATTTTTCGGTAATTCTGCAAATTGTTTTTCATGAGTGTCTGTATACATCCTTTCACAGTCAAGACAATTTCCCTCCCTGTCTTTCTGTGAGTGTCCTGTTGTTCTACTTCTAATTAGTTCAATGTCACTAGGATGTTAATCTCTCATCTTTTGTAGTTATTTTCTTTAAAAATGTAACATAATTGTATGGATAAAAAAATCTACTTGCCAGTGGCAGCCGGAGAACACACCTATAAAGGTATTGAAATGTGCAAGCTTTTGGAACCAGTGGCTCCTTCTGCAGAAGGGGAATGAAAAGGGGCGAAGGAAGAGGACTGGTAAGGTTTACGAAATGGGAAGGGCTCGGAAAAGTGGCCCGGAACCCCAGGTCGGTGGAGACTTACTGGACGGGACGAGAAGGAAAGACTGATTCTCGGGGACTGCACGGGTCTAGATTTTAAAACCTGGGAGCGTAAAAGGTGCGAGGCAGAGATTACTTCGAACGGTTCTGGCCACAATCCCGACATAATCCACCGTCACTATCTCAGAATCATTCCTTACGATTCTCCCGAGGGTACCTGCTTCACAACCTGTCCTCAGGTCCCTACAATGTGATCGTAACCTGTTCTGTGCAGAACCTCAGATTTTTCGTTCCCTAAAAACTGACGAGTCCAACATTATCTTCCAGTGAACAAGGGATCTACCACTGTGGTACTTGACTGACAGGAGTAATTAAGCAAAGGTCTGTGCCAGCTGTCTGAAAACTCTACGTACGGCATCTGCCGTAGAGATACCATTCCTGTGATTTGAACTGACCTGCAGTACCTTCGTAAAGCCTCAGGTCACTCTTAAGGATTGTCATCTCAATCTGTATAAATTCGTACCCCACCCAAACCAAACACCCCCACCTTTTGCCTTCTAAGATCCACAAACCCAATCACCCTAGCCATCCTGTAATTACTGGCTTCAAAGCACTCACTGAACGTATAACTACCTTAGTTGATGCAACCTGTAGCTATAATAAAGACACCAACAATTTTCTAGGTCATCTGAAATCTGCACCTGTCCCAATCCCACGACACACCTTGCTTGTCACCACTGATTCACGTCCCTCCGTCCCCCGTGTACACGGAATGTCTGTCTGCTACTGAACCTTTCCTCGTTCGGCACCACCTTACTCCAAACCTGTGACACCTCAATCAACTTTATTCTTACTAACTACTACTTTACCTTCGAGGGGCAGACGTGCTAACCGATCGGGAGCACAGCGACGGGAACCGGAATAGCTCCTCCCTGTGCAGACCTTTTCGTGGGTTGCTCGAAGGTGACTTTCTCGGGATCCGTAACCCTTCAGTTCCCGGTTCGATTTAGATACGCCGGTGTCCGAAATTAAGGCGACAAACTGCTATTTCGCCTTTCCGTGTCTCAATTCACGATATAATTGTACAAAATGTCAACAGCTGTACGTACAATTGTGTTCTGCATGGAAGTCGGCATTCCGGTCGACAGACGACCACGCCGACAGTGACGTCAGGGTATCTGTCGAATGGGGTAGTGTTTGACAGGTAGTCCCTCTTCCACAACTGCTGTGTACACAGCCACAGACGGTGCATTATGGCACAGAGAAGACACCTGCCAGACTCTTCGGAGTGGCGGGCCGTAAGAAGAACGGAAGCGGGACAGTCGCGAACTCGTGTGGCCCGGTGGCTAAATGTGAATCGTACGGCGACGGTTTGTCTCTATAAACTGTATCCCGGAGACCGGGACGGGGCCGACCGTTTGTGACGTCGGGACCCTTATTTGCTCACGAGGGCACAGCAGTAATGCCTTAATAGCGCACGCCAACTGGAATCTGACCCCGTGGCATCCACCGGACTTGTTCTGTCGAGGCAAAAGGTGTACAGGAGGCTCGAGCAGACGTACACCTACTTCTGACGTCTCTTCAGAAGAGAACGTCTAGAGTGGAGCCGTCGGCATGCCACCGGGACGTTCGAATAGTGGGCCGACGTTCTTTTCGCAGACCAGTCCCGATTCGATCCGGACACCGATTCTCGACAGATTTGCATCTGGAGGGAATGTGGAGCTCAATTTCGGGACCGAACATTCTGGAAAGGGACCGATATCGAGGAGAATCGCTAATGGTGTGGGCAGGAATTATGTTAACCACACAAACACCTCCTTACAAAATTGTACGGGCGAACTGGCGAGGTTTAACTCCTATTAGGTATCGTGACGAGATCTCGAGACCTCGTGTCCGGTCGTTACGAGGTGCCGTAGGATCGGAATTCGTATCGACGGATCTCGTAGAGTGTAGGTGCTCGAAGTTTTCTCGGAAACTGAATATATTGCACCCACAGTGTAGCCCGTGCGCTCTCCCGTACAGCGCGTCTGAAAATCGAGGGGAGGCTGGTCACGTTGCCTCGGCATTCACCGGCCACCAAACTTCCTAAAGTCGTGCCCTGAAATGAGATCCATTCTGACAAACATTTTGCCCACCACACCTAGAACTGCTTTTCGTCGCCCCCCGAATCTCCGCAATATCTTTGTTAGATCCTGTGCTGCTTCTGCATCAGTTTCCCTACCCTCTGGTTGGTTCCTACCCCTGTGACTACCCCACTGCCAGACTTGCCCTGTGCCCCCCGCCCCCACTACGCCCCTTCCCAACCACCACCACCTATATCAGTCCTGTAACAGACTGAACGTGTACTATTGAAGGGAGACCCACTTTTGAAACAACATATTGTGTACTAGCATTTTGCATCGAAATGATTACCACTGAGTTATCGGTTAGGATGAATGGCATAGGCAGAGGGTGTAACTGGGAACACACAATATTCTGTAGCAGAACTTCCTCTACAGCATCAGTGCCTGCTTCACCACATGTGCCATCTGTATTCTTCCTTCAGGTCACAAGTTTTCCAGAACTCCACAGATGGGAACTGACATTAAATATGCTTCGGTTCTTGCCACCCTTGTGGCAGTCTCAGCTTTTCTTCGCGGTAACTGTTACTTTCTTCATTTTCTATGTAGGCCAATTTGTGTACATGAGGTGTGCTTGCTTGTGTATATGAATGTGTGTGTGTGTGTGTGTGTGTGTGTGTGTGTGTGTGTGTGTGTGTGTGTGTGTGTGTGTGTGTTTTACTGATGAACGTTGTCGAAAGCTTTAGGAAACTATTTTAATTGTGCCTGTCGGTAACTTAACGTGCCTTCTTTACGGTAAGTAGAAGTCTGTGTTTTGCTACAATGTTGGTATTCCTACCTGAACTTTCAGGTGTTTGAGTTTGTTTCTTTATCCCTTTTAGTCTTCTGTATCTGTTTAGTCTCTACTAATATTAACTTGTGCACGATGCTTTGGCAGCAGTCTCTGTGTGTGTATTACCCTGTCTCCCACCTTTAAGCTCTCAGGTTTTCAAATCTCGTCTGGCGCAGTCCCCGAGAATCGGTCTTTCCTTCTAATCCGGTGCAGTAATTCTCCCCTGACTGGGGTTCTGGGTGACTTTTCCAAAGTCTCTCCATTTCCTAAACCTCACCAGTCCTTTTCCTTCGTGTGTTTTTCTTCCCTCTTGAAGCCTTTTGCCAGGAGGAGGGGCAACTGGCTCCAAAAGTTTGCAAATTTAAATACCTATATATGTGCATGTGAGTAGACTTTTTATCTATACAATTACATAATATTTTCAAAGATTGTTTTCATCCCGTATTTTTTTGTAATTGCTTAGCACAGCCAGGATTTTAGGCGGTGGGTTATTGCTTTTATGCCAGGATAACTATTCTAGAGCAAATCGATCTTCCATTTCTGTAACAATTTGCTACCTTCCATTTGTAAAATAAGTCGCCGCTTTTTGTGCGGCTCTGAGAGCGACTTCAATATTACTTTGTACAGACCCTTATTTGATACATTTAATTAGTCTGTTTGGTAACAAAGTTTGAGGACATTAATTTCTCACAATTTTAAGCTTCAAAAAAATATTTCTTCTCATCTGTGCACTGCGTTACGCTTTCCTGCGGTCACCGTACTGCCTCTCCGTACGTACCTCCCCGACTTCTACTCCTGTTTCCAGGTTTCTGAAGAGACATTTCTCTGTCGTGCTTCAGACTGCATTAGTCACAGTGCCCGCTTTTTTCAGACTGCATTAGCCACAGTGCCCGCTTTTCTCTGCCTGTAGTCCTGCTCGGAGACGAATCTTAGAATAGATTTCTGTACAGTGCTCCCTACCTCGTTCGGAGTTGCGTAACTTACTAACCGAGGGTTAGTTCGTAGTTGTGCCGTGCGCATTCTGAGGAACGGGAGCAGAAATGCAGTTGCAGTTGTTTTGCAGGAACCCTGACTTGGGTAAAAGACCTGGCAGTCCGTACTAAAGAGGAAACGCAGCAGCGCATTACGCAGGCGGCCGGCTACTTGATGGACATTCCGAAGCAGCAGTATGGCAAATTCACTGAGGCAGTGGGTACCGTCATGGGAAAGAGTGAGCCGCAGACAGGAAGTAAGGAATAATTCTCTCTTCTGATTGAAAATCATCTCATTACCATTCATCTCACTGCCAACCGTCTCGCGTCCTCCCATCTCTCATTCTGAAAGTGTGCTGTGGGCTCGTAAACACGAGTTTGCTAACTTCTTTAATGAGGCTTTCCTTTTGAGCAGTTCTGTGAAATTTTTTCTTCGGCTGCATTCGATGCTTACAGCTTTACGAGAAGAATTGCAAACGAGCCACTGTGACAGTCTGGCATCTCACGCCTCGGACTTCGACCGTAAGTATTCTCCCTGCGGTAGCACGGTGGGGAGGAGTGAAACACGATAAAAGTAGAACTGATCTGCAGGTGGAACACGTTGTTAGCTTTTTCACTGTTTGTAGTCACTTGAAGTATGTAGTAGCATCATTCCTGTCTGTGCCTATTTACAGGTCGTGTCACAATATCTTGGCACACTGTTGCAGGCATATAAATATAACCAATACAGCCATTAAATTTTTTTCCTTGCTTCACAGTTGTTCAAAGCAGAGGACAGTGTTTAGTGCCTCCCTTCTTTTCATTTTGATCAATTTATGGTAAAATTGCCCACAAGTTGCAGACTTAGTTATCAATATTTGAAACTCCCACATTAATGCTCAGTGTGACATTTGGCATGCTAATGGAAACGAGAAGTCCAGCACATCTGCTGCCCTCGGATGTGTGTTCTCAGTTACAGATCAGTGTATCTCAAGAACTCTGTCCACTGCTGGCAGTTTTCACCAGTAGTCGACACTGTGGTTTCAGTTCATTTAAGCTGGTATATATAATGTAATTAGACGATTAAGTAAATCTATTCACCTAGTGGCTGCAGAAGAACGCGCACACACACACAGTTATCGAAATTTGCAAGCTTTCGGAGCCAGTGGCTCCATCTTCTGGGCAGAAGGGACAGAGGGCAAGGAAGAGGGGTGAAGGAAAAAGACCGGTGCGGTTTAGGGAACGGGGAGAGTTTGCGAGTCACCCAGAACCCCAGGTCAGGGGACACTTACCGGGCGGGACGAGAAGTCCCTTGGCATCCTGTCCGGTAAATCTCCCCCGATTTGGGGTTCTGGGCAGCTTTTCCAAACTCTCCCCAATTCCTAAACGTGACGGGTCATTTTTCTTCGCCCCTCTCTCCCTTCACCTTCAACCCTTCTGCGGGGAGGAGGGGGCGCCTCTGGCTCCGAAAGCTTGCAAATTTCTATACTTGTACGTGTGTGTTTCCCTGCAGCCACTCGGTGAGTATATTTTTTATCTATTCGATTACATTATTTTTCAAAAATTGATTATTTAAGGTGGTATGTAAATGTACTTGTCTAGTATTATTTACCTAAAATTTATTTTTGTTTATTTTTCATGTGTAAAGTTATTTATGAAGTCAGTTTTGTTGCTGTTTTTCAAATTCTGCTCTCTTATGATGTAGAGTTCTTATTTTTTCTCCTCTGAATCCCTGTTCCCACTCCACCTCCTCTGCCCGTCAAATACCTCCTGCTTATCTGTTGTGTTGCCTGTGTATTTTTTTCTTTCTTCTACTTTTAGTCTACGTAAAAGGTTTCCTGTTGCTATAAAAATGTTTATAGTATCGTGATTGTGCAGCCCCGGTGATACGCCGACTTCGATAACGACAGTGCACTGACTGCTGGTACCTTAATGACGCTGGAGCTGTAGTGGGAGAGACTATTACACTGCGACCTAATTTTAATTCTGTTGTCATTTTCCTCCTCGACAATTTCCTATAACGGGTGGGAGGGAAGATATGTTTCATAAAATTTTGAGAACTGGATTAAAGTCAGACATATTGATAGATAGCAGAGACCGACACAGTGTTCAGACTGCTGTCTCGAGGACAAATGAGCTGGTAATAGAACTTTCACTGACACAAAAAGCTGCTGGCATTTCGAACTTCGAAAGGTAAAGGTTGAGAAAGTAAGGAAGCACAAAATATGTGAGTTTAAATTAGACCCTCAAACACGTGCTGCACTAAAGCGGGGAATGAAAGTAAAATAACGTAGGGTCCAGTCGGTTCGAGTTGAAAAATAAGAAATGTGTGCACGGTGATTGTGAAAGAAGAGCACAGCAAAATAAGTTTAGGTGGAAGACAGAAAAGATTGTCAAAAGCGTAGAGGTATCGATCTTCGGTACGATACTTAAATGGGAAAGAGACTACCAAAAATGTGCCGGGGCACGCTTTTTCAAATTTATAGGTAGGTCAAAAAATTGAGCCTTTTGTCGAGTTGTCGGTTATAAGTGGAAAGTAGCACGGGCTTATCGACGGAGGAGAAATAGACCGATTTGTGTCAGTAACGTGACGCTTTAATGTTCAAATCTGTGTTTTTACAAGGTTAATAATCTATGCTTAAAGTCTGTACTACAAATAAAATAACCAGAAAGAAAAGTTTTGTCGAAATATCTGTTTTACTTAAAATTATTTCATCAGCAGACTAAACTTGATACATTTAATAGGACTTCGGGAAACTGCCACAGACGAGTACTAACGAAATATGCCGAGCTGCTTCTTCACCTTTCTCACCTTTTGTGTGTCGTGGTTTACTCTCGAAGATAACCGGTGTACGTGTTCGATAAACCGCTATCCTGCGCTGACGTGTGTTCAGTTCTTACATATTTTGTAGAAAATAATAACTGCTTGCTTTATATTTCAGTGGCACACAATAAAGTTGAAGGTTTTGCTTGATATTGCAGGTCAGAATGAAGCTTAACTCAATACGACCTTGTAGAGCAGGTCTGCACACCCCAGTCTCGATTCTTCCTAGCGCAGTGGACTTGCCGGCATTTATTCTGTGAACCGAAAGTGCAATCGATCTGACGGCTGTAACGAAACGGACTGGGAATGAAAGTGTGCATACCTCACCGTCACAGCAAACTACCTCACTTATCTGCTGCCTTTTGCTCAGTAACAAATAGGAAATAGTTTTTTGTAATGTTAACAGTAATATTAATCATTGTATGTGATAGCGCTGTACTTCCTCGCTTAAATCTGTTTACACCCTTTAATCTTTATCTAGTGGGAGAATTTAAGTGCCTGAATCTCAGAAGAAAAAAATCTAAATGTTTTAATAAAATAATTTTGTAACACCTTGTGGTGATTGTTCAGCTACCCTTCCTGCTTGTCAGGTGAAAGATTCTGCTCTCTGACCCCCTTTCCTTCTTCTTCCTTGTCCTCCTTTCTGTACTCCGTTTCCCCTGTAAGCACTTAGATGCAGCTTTTATACCATTGTTTCTGTTCAGCCAATGTAGTGTGCTTATAACAGATTAACAATAGAGCAATGCAGATATATGTCTAGAAATACAAAATGCTTTCACCCACACATACACTTCTAACTTTCTGATAATCCTTGCTCACTGCTTTTGTGTCTTGTTGTTACCTATGTATCATTTTCTGTCTCTGAACATCTGCGATAAAATTTATATATGTTTACATTTTGAGCTTTTTAATTTTATTTTTAATTTTGTTTTTGGTTTGCTTTTGTTCATCTTTGTGTGTGTGTGTGTGTGTGTGTGTGTGTGTGTGTGTGTGTGTGTGTGCAGGGAGCACCTCGAAGTGAAAACTTGCTCGGTTTCAGCACCTTGTAAGGGTCCTCAGCTTCATCTTCTGTTACGACTGCCTTTGTACGTCGGTGATATATTTCCGTGGATCTCTCACGGAGACATAGTTCAGTTTCTGTACACCTAATAATTCTGGTCTGTTGTTCTCTTCTAAGCCAGTAGTATGGTTGGGTAATTCTTTATGTAAGACCACATTGAATGGAGCCATTCTTAATCTCATCTAATTTTCAGTAATTTTTGTAAAGAATCTTCAGACTGGAACCTTTAAGAATGTCGCTATATCACAGTGGCAACTTGTGCGAAAAATCGGAAATTCTCAGGGAAAGTAAAACTCGTTCCCACGTACGACAGAAGTTTGTTCGGGGACATTCTGAATTATAATCTGGAAAAATGTGGAAATCTTAGAGAAATATTTTCTAGAAACAAACTCGCTTCTGTAAACTGTTAAGAAATGGAGATGATGATAGTTTTGAAATGCTCAAATTACAGGACCGTGGAACTGTTCTGGAAGATTACCAGCTATTTGTAAATTCGCGCACACACTTCTCTGACAGTTTTTTAGAACATATTCACACTGGACCCGCATTCGAGAGGATGACCGTTAGAACCTGCGTCCGGCCACCCCAATTTAAATTTTCCACGATTTCCGTAAATCACTTCGGGCAAATGCCGGGTCGGTCCCATCGAAGGGGTGCGGCAGACTTCCTTCCCCGTTCTTCCCTGATCCGATGGGACTGATGACCTTTGTGCTCGGTCCCTTCCCCCAAATCGACCGACCGACATATGCTCGTGTGTTTTTTGGTAACCTAATTTGTATTAATCAGATGTCTTCTGGGTTTATAGAGCTTCACGCTTTTTAGTTTGGGCACTGGTTTAGAAAAACTGCACCACACTCTTGAGAAGTATCACAAAAACTTAGCACATAAAAGTAATGTAACACTCTTTTTAATCATTTCTTCAAATTGTAATTTATATGGAAGAAATACCTTAATAGCACCGATTTTTGTATCACAGGAAATAAAATTCTTTCAAGTTGTCGGTGAAAACCGGTAGGCGACCAGTTCTGGGCAGGTTTTCCACTCTCGTCAGGGCTCGAAGCCTTTTTGTCCGAATGCACTATCGTCGAAGCTGAATAACGCTTATTACTTCTTATTACTTTACATATGGAGCTACAAAATCAAACCGACTGGCAGTTGTTCCTACAATAGTACTGTGTGTAGAGCTCGTGTAGGTGATAAATTCTAAAACACTACTTACCAGATTTGTACTTCCGTTCTCGCACGATCCAAACGTAAAAAATAGCTATAGAACCGCATAGCGTTAGATCGTCTACTCACTCCACGTACACATTGTTTGTTGGAGGTGCTATTCACATAACACATTATTTCAGTGTCAGATTTAGTAACTGTATTTTAATCTGTCTTCCAAATGAAACAAAGATCACAGAATGCAACAGAACACTTAGGCACAAAAATATTGGACAAAAGATGAAATTGTCAGCAGAAATAATAATAATAAGTAGGGTTCCAGTCACTGTGAGTCACGGGACAAAAGGAGGCGTACCAGTAAAGGACAGGAGGGGAAAATACCCGGAATTGTGTTCGTAAATGACATAATGTAATTTACATATATTTTCTCGAATTTTTCAGTAATTTGTATCCCATGTTTTGGGGTGTGATTTAAGTATTATTTATTATAAAGTTTTGCAACTTGTACACCAACCAGACTGCAGTTAAAATTTGAACGACAAGAAAAAGAGGCAGGGAGTGAGCCGCGACTGTAGCTACCCCGCCCTCCCCCCCCCCCCCCCCCTTCCCCTCCCCCTCCCAGTGTTACTCACTCTGTATTCTGAACAGGAGAAATTTGGAAAGAGAATTGAAGTTCAGGAAGAAGACGCAAACACTGTGAGGTTCACCAACAATACTGCTATTCGGTCGGAGCCAACGAGGGACTCGGAAGGGCAGTCGAGTGGAATGGATAGCATCTGATAAGAGACGAACGTCTACAAAAGTAAAATGAGGGTAGTAGACTATAGTCAGATCGAGTGAGACGGTCGGTGCCTTTGTGGAAAAATGTTCGCAGTTGCCTACGGAACCACAATTGTATCGAGGTGTGCATTGCTTTGTCCGTCAGTACGTCGCCGAGGTCGGTTCGAGTACCCTGCAGAAGTTTTGCCGGGAAGCCCTTACGTGACCTCTGTACAGTCACGATCTTTCCCATATTTCCATATTTTTGGAGCCCTGGAGAAAGACTTTTGCTGCCGTCAATTTGCTTCGGATGAACAGATGCACACCTGGGTACCCTGGTGGTTCCGCTGGCAACCCTGACTGTTTTTCCGGGAAAGCGCTGCCGTGGGATAATGTATTCTCAGTCCTGACAATTGCTTTTGAAATGATAAACGGTTTTCTTACTTTCCCTCTGTCTCATTTCCATTTGTCATAACAATATAGATTGAGCCATTTTACATTTCCATTTCACATTTGTATATGAATATGGTTTGAATGCTGACCCTTTAGAAGTGGTACTTTTTTATTTTATTGTTTTATAAGTATAGGTGGGTGAGAGTAATTCCTACCCACCACCTTCTACACAGTACGAAAATAGATATCCTTCTATGGAATAGGAGGAGTTTGTTTTCAAATGTAACTTTGCCATTTGTCAGGCATTGCATACTATTGGGTAAGTGATCAAGAATTTTGGCAGTAACATTTTGCACCCCCTTTCTGTGTTAGGCAATCTTAATGTAGAATAATGAATGTCAATTTTTTCCGATATTGTAATTACATACATCATTGTTCTTTTTGGACTGCAGTGGGTTATTAACAATAAACTTTGAGGGAATAAATATCAAAAGTCAAAATGCCTAATTTCTTAAACAAATGATTACAAGACATTCATGGAGGAGGACAGCAGGAGCTGCAGTGACATAGACGGGAGATTCTTGCAGAAAAAGTGAGGGTAAATAGGGCACATTTAAATAAATCTGTATGAATATTTACTTTATTACGATTGTTTCCATTTATTGGCCATCCTCACAGTATCTGCATAAGCAAGTAACATTAAAATTACAGAACTGCCCCAAAATTTGTTTTGTATACACAGGCTAAGTGGTAAATTTTGCCCTTTCCTCCTGTGTAAAAGAACTACTACGGTACATCAATTACACATCAGATAAGTTATGAAGTCCAAAAAACTGTGACAAATGATTGAAAAGAAAGTCACTGTTCCTACTCTTGAGTTCATGTTGTTGAAGGGGATCATTCTTTATCACAATATCCTAGCACAAATAATTTTTAACCCTTAACATGAAACATCTCTGAAATGTGCGTAACTAGAAACATGCAGTCTCTCACACCACCTAATATTTTATATCGCGGTACTCCACATAAGTTGACAGAAATCAAGTAAATAGTCATTTAATTCATGTTATAAGTAAGTTTAATATAAATATAAAAATATAAATATATATTTAACAAATACTAACAAAGAGATAGAGGGGCTGGCCAGTACTTACCTCAGCTCAGTACAGCCGATAGATACACATAAAACAGAACTGAAAATTTACATTCCTAGCTTTCGGAACTTTGTTCCTTCATCAGGGAGGAGAGAGGGGAAAAAAAGGGAAGAAGGGAAAGTGGATTCGGTTACTCACAACCCAGGTTATGAAGCAACAGGGAAAGGTAAACAGGGAGGGTAGCAAGGATGGAGGCATGGTTGTCAGAGGGAAGCCAAAGATATTCTACTGTAAGTACTGTGCCAGCTTCAACCAAAGAGGATGCATACAGAAGTAAAGAGGTATATAGTATAAAGATAAAGATAAACACAACTATGTAGGATGAAAAGATGCGTGAATAGCTACTCCAAAACCCAAGCCACCTTCCTGGATGTTGACCTTCATCTTGTTGAAGCTCACATCCACACCTCTGTCCATATCAAACCCACAAACAAACAACAGTACCTTCACTTTGATAGCTGCCATCCTTTCCACATCAAACGCTCCCTTCCCTACAGCCTAGGTATTCGTGGCAAACGTATCTGCTCCAGTGACGAATCCCTCAACAACTACACCAATAACCTGACCAGTGCTTTCCTCTCCCGCAACTATCCTGCAGACCTTGTCCACAAACAGATTTCCCGAGCAATACATTCCTCCCCATCCAACAACAATGTTCCTACCCCCAGACCACACAGAAGTATCCCCCTTGTCACCCAATATTATCCTGGCCTCGAAAACATCAACAAATTACTCCGCCAGGGATATGACTTTCTCAAGTCAACCCCTGAAATGAGATCATCCCTTGACAAAATTCTCCCCACACCACCCAGAGTTGCCTTTCGTCGCCCCCCTAACCTCCGTAACATCCTTGTTAAACCCTACAATATTCCCAGACTACCTTCTCTACCCAGCGGTTCCTACCCCTGTAACCGACCCCGCTGCAAAACCTGCCCCATGCATCCGCCCACAACCACCTACTCCAGCCCCGCTACTGGTAAAACATACACAATTCAAGGCAGGGCTACGTGTGAAACTACACATGTCATTTATCAACTGACATGCCTGCACTGCACAGCCTTTTACATCGGCATGACAACAACCAAACTGGCTGAGCGCATGAACGGACACAGACGAACTGTCCGCCTAGGAGATGCCCAATACCCAGTAGCGGAGCATGCCCTCCAGCATAATTCTAGGGACCTAGGAACCTGCTACACCGTATGTGCCATTTGGCTTCTCCCACCCAACACCAGTCCCTCTGAACTGCGGAGATGGGAACTTGCACTCCAACACATCCTTTCATCCCGCCATCCCCCTGGACTGAACCTACGTTAAACAACCTCACTCCCATTCACTCTTCAGTCTTCTCCTCTTTCCCTTTCCTCTTTAGCTATTCACGCATCTTTTCATCCTACATAGTTGTGTTTATCTTTATCTTTATACTATATACCTCTTTACTTCTGTATGCATCCTCTTTGGTTGAAGCTGGCACAGTACTTACAGTAGAATATCTTTGGCTTCCCTCTGACAACCATGCCTCCATCCTTGCTACCCTCCCTGTTTACCTTTCCCTGTTGCTTCATAACCTGGGTTGTGAGTAACCGAATCCACTTTCCCTTCTTCCCTTTTTTTCCCCTCTCTCCTCCCTGATGAAGGAACAAAGTTCCGAAAGCTAGGAATGTAAATTTTCAGTTCTGTTTTATGTGTATCTATCGGCTGTACTGAGCTGAGGTAAGTACTGGCCAGCCCCTCTATCTCTTTGTTAGTATTTGTTTCACATCTTATATGAGATTTTCCATTAATCATTTAGATCACCTATATGGTCCACATCCTTCATTGTTTTGTCCCTTTTGTTAGCTATCACTTACGTCTGTCATCTTAACACTTTCTCTCCTTCAGTGTTTTATATATACATAAATAAATATTTTCGTCACCAACTGTGCTAGTTTCATCATCCTCCTATTATCCTGTTCCGTTTATAGTCCTCTTCTCTTTTTTATTTATTGATTTATTTATTCAACATTCCATAGTTTTAACGTTCGTTATTCGCTGTTTCCCAGCCAACAATCACTGCCAACAATCTCTTCCACACCTACCAGTATCATCCATTTCCGTCGATTTCTTGTTGCTGGCGATACTTTTGTGCCATTGGCTATCTTTCTCTGCCACAAGAAAAAATTGTGGGACATTTCTGCCCCACCCGCGATCTTTTTTGCGGCACGCGCGATCTTTTTTGCGGCTCGCGCGATCGCTTTTGCGGCACGCGCGATCGATTTTGCGGCACGCGCGATCGATTTTGCGGCACGCGCGATCTTTTTTCGCCACTCGCTCTCTCTGTTTTTGAGCTACGTGTGTTCTTTTTTCCCCTGATCTGGACATAGTTGCTTGGTCTGGTCAACTTTTTCCGTATTTTTCTTATTTACTGGTCTTCCTTTGGTATTGAACATTAGCCACACAATTTCTTTCCTTCTCGTCCTTCCCTCCGTGTTTTACTCCTTCTTATGATTACTATCTCAACTTTAGTTATTTAATTTCCCTACCCACCAGTTACCCACTATGTACCCTAATCCTATACCACATTATTTACATTCATTCCGGAAACATGCATTCACTGTAGCCAAACTGCAATCCCACATACTTTTCCTCCAGTCCTGCTTAACCTTTGGAATTACCCCTAAAGGGCTTACCTTAAAAGTTCCCATCTCTGGGTGCAATTCCTCCTTCCACCAGTCTCTCCTGGAATTCCAGAACCTTCAATCCTTAGCCCTTACCCAACTTGTCCTGAATCTCTACACTACTTCATGTAACCACCACTCCCAACAGCTCCTATCTCTCTTCAAAGTCCTCCACCTCTCAAACCCTTGCTTGGAGAACACACTGAGGAACATCATCCTAGAAGCCAGCTGCAAACTTGAGTTCCATGCCACACAACACCTGAAAAAACTATCCACAGTGCTAGTGCAACACCTAAGAAGTGGGGTCCCTCTCCCTATCCCTCACAAACACCAACCACAACAGAACCTTCAACAAACCCCCCTCATAGCCAACAAACCTAGCCTTGCCACCCTACTCAATCTCCCCATCCCAGCACATACCCCACACAGACCAAATCTCAACTATAACCACAGTCAAATGCCACATATCACCAGTCCCAATTCAGTCCTAAACCTCTCATCCAGATCCCTCTCTCCTCCAGAGACATCTGTTCTATCAAAAGGCTTAACCTTTAGCCCCACACCTAAATTCAATCACACTGCCTTGGTTAAAGATCTCCTCTCATTCACCCGGAACCTCAACTGGAAATATCACTTCACTACCCAAACACAGCCCCCCCCAAGTACTAGACCCAGTGTTGAACCCTGTCTAGAACAGTTCCGACTGCCTTCTCAAAGGGATCCTCCTCCCCTCCCCCAAAACCATCCCTTGCAGACATTTCAGGAATTCCTCACATCCAGTGTTGCCTCCCAGTCCTTCTTGAAGAACATCCCGACAACCCCCAACATCACCCCAGCTGAATCCCGTGCCATTAAAGAGCTGAAAATAGACCACTCTATTGTTATCCTCCCGGCGGATAAAGGCTCCACAACTGTCGTACTTGACCGTGTGGAGTATGTGGCAGAAGGACTGCGGCAACTCTCTGACACCTCAACCTACAAAGCTGTTACCCAGGATCCCATTCCCTCCATCCAGACTGAGCTGCAAAAAATTCTAAAAATCCAAGGTCCCTCACAAGGCCTCACAACGGCTTCCATAGACTTACTCACTCCACCTGAGCCACGTACCCCTACCTTCTACCTATTACCCAAAATCCACAAAGAGAACCATCCTGGCCGTCCCATTGTAGCAGGCTTCAAATCCCCAACCGAACGTATCTCAGCTCTGGTAGACCAGCACCTACAACCTATCACCCGCAGACTCCCATCCTACATCAAAGACACAAACCACTTCCTAGAACGCCTCAAATCCATTCCCACTCCTCTCCCACCTGAAACCTTTCTTGTCACCATAGATGCTACATCCCTTTACACAAACATCCCACATACCCATGGTCTCTCTGCCCTTGAGCACTACCTCTCCCAACGCCCACCCGAAGATCTTCCAAAAACCTCGTTCCTTATCACACTTACCAACTTCATCCTCACCCATAATTACTTCACTTTTGAAGGCCAGACTTACAAACAAATCAGGGGAACGGCCATGGGAACCAGGATGGCTCCCTCCTATGCCAACCTCTTCATGGGCCGCATGGAGGAGGCTTTCCTGAAGACCCAACAGCTGCTTCCCCTGGCCTGGTATAGGTTTATAGATGACATCTTTGTGGTCTGGACTCATGGTGAAGAAACACTCCTTAATTTCCTCCATAACCTCAACTCCTTTTCGAATCTGAATTTCACCTGGTCCTTCTCCAAAACCCAAGCCACCTTCCTGGATGTTGACCTTCATCTTGTTGAAGCTCACATCCACACCTATGTCCATATCAAACCCACAAACAAACAACAGTACCTTCACTTTGATAGCTGCCATCCTTTCCACATCAAACGCTCCCTTCCCTACAGCCTAGGTATTCGTGGCAAACGTATCTGCTCCAGTGACGAATCCCTCAACAACTACACCAATAACCTGACCAGTGCTTTCCTCTCCCGCAACTATCCTGCAGACCTTGTCCACAAACAGATTTCCCGAGCAATACATTCCTCCCCATCCAACAACAATGTTCCTACCCCCAGACCACACAGAAGTATCCCCCTTGTCACCCAATATTATCCTGGCCTCGAAAACATCAACAAATTACTCCGCCAGGGATATGACTTTCTCAAGTCAACCCCTGAAATGAGATCATCCCTTGACAAAATTCTCCCCACACCACCCAGAGTTGCCTTTCGTCGCCCCCCTAACCTCCGTAACATCCTTGTTAAACCCTACAATATTCCCAGACTACCTTCTCTACCCAGCGGTTCCTACCCCTGTAACCGACCCCGCTGCAAAACCTGCCCCATGCATCCGCCCACAACCACCTACTCCAGCCCCGCTACTGGTAAAACATACACAATTCAAGGCAGGGCTACGTGTGAAACTACACATGTCATTTATCAACTGACATGCCTGCACTGCACAGCCTTTTACATCGGCATGACAACAACCAAACTGGCTGAGCGCATGAACGGACACAGACGAACTGTCCGCCTAGGAGATGCCCAATACCCAGTAGCGGAGCATGCCCTCCAGCATAATTCTAGGGACCTAGGAACCTGCTACACCGTATGTGCCATTTGGCTTCTCCCACCCAACACCAGTCCCTCTGAACTGCGGAGATGGGAACTTGCACTCCAACACATCCTTTCATCCCGCCATCCCCCTGGACTGAACCTACGTTAAACAACCTCACTCCCATTCACTCTTCAGTCTTCTCCTCTTTCCCTTTCCTCTTTAGCTATTCACGCATCTTTTCATCCTACATAGTTGTGTTTATCTTTATCTTTATACTATATACCTCTTTACTTCTGTATGCATCCTCTTTGGTTGAAGCTGGCACAGTACTTACAGTAGAATATCTTTGGCTTCCCTCTGACAACCATGCCTCCATCCTTGCTACCCTCCCTGTTTACCTTTCCCTGTTGCTTCATAACCTGGGTTGTGAGTAACCGAATCCACTTTCCCTTCTTCCCTTTTTTTCCCCTCTCTCCTCCCTGATGAAGGAACAAAGTTCCGAAAGCTAGGAATGTAAATTTTCAGTTCTGTTTTATGTGTATCTATCGGCTGTACTGAGCTGAGGTAAGTACTGGCCAGCCCCTCTATCTCTTTGTTAGTATTTGTTTCACATCTTATATGAGATTTTCCATTAATCATTTAGATCACCTATATGGTCCACATCCTTCATTGTTTTGTCCCTTTTGTTAGCTATCACTTACGTCTGTCATCTTAACACTTTCTCTCCTTCAGTGTTTTATATATACATAAATAAATATTTTCGTCACCAACTGTGCTAGTTTCATCATCCTCCTATTATCTTGTTCCGTTTATAGTCCTCTTCTCTTTTTTATTTATTGATTTATTTATTCAACATTCCATAGTTTTAACGTTCGTTATTCGCTGTTTCCCAGCCAACAATCACTGCCAACAATCTCTTCCACACCTACCAGTATCATCCATTTCCGTCGATTTCTTGTTGCTGGCGATACTTTTGTGCCATTGGCTATCTTTCTCTGCCACAAGAAAAAATTGTGGGACATTTCTGCCCCACCCGCGATCTTTTTTGCGGCACGCGCGATCTTTTTTGCGGCTCGCGCGATCGCTTTTGCGGCACGCGCGATCGATTTTGCGGCACGCGCGATCGATTTTGCGGCACGCGCGATCGATTTTGCGGCACGCGCGATCTTTTTTCGCCACTCGCTCTCTCTGTTTTTGAGCTACGTGTGTTCTTTTTTCCCCTGATCTGGACATAGTTGCTTGGTCTGGTCAACTTTTTCCGTATTTTTCTTATTTACTGGTCTTCCTTTGGTATTGAACATTAGCCACACAATTTCTTTCCTTCTCGTCCTTCCCTCCGTGTTTTACTCCTTCTTATGATTACTATCTCAACTTTAGTTATTTAATTTCCCTACCCACCAGTTACCCACTATGTACCCTAATCCTATACCACATTATTTACATTCATTCCGGAAACATGCATTCACTGTAGCCAAACTGCAATCCCACATACTTTTCCTCCAGTCCTGCTTAACCTTTGGAATTACCCCTAAAGGGCTTACCTTAAAAGTTCCCATCTCTGGGTGCAATTCCTCCTTCCACCAGTCTCTCCTGGAATTCCAGAACCTTCAATCCTTAGCCCTTACCCAACTTGTCCTGAATCTCTACACTACTTCATGTAACCACCACTCCCAACAGCTCCTATCTCTCTTCAAAGTCCTCCACCTCTCAAACCCTTGCTTGGAGAACACACTGAGGAACATCATCCTAGAAGCCAGCTGCAAACTTGAGTTCCATGCCACACAACACCTGAAAAAACTATCCACAGTGCTAGTGCAACACCTAAGAAGTGGGGTCCCTCTCCCTATCCCTCACAAACACCAACCACAACAGAACCTTCAACAAACCCCCCTCATAGCCAACAAACCTAGCCTTGCCACCCTACTCAATCTCCCCATCCCAGCACATACCCCACACAGACCAAATCTCAACTATAACCACAGTCAAATGCCACATATCACCAGTCCCAATTCAGTCCTAAACCTCTCATCCAGATCCCTCTCTCCTCCAGAGACATCTGTTCTATCAAAAGGCTTAACCTTTAGCCCCACACCTAAATTCAATCACACTGCCTTGGTTAAAGATCTCCTCTCATTCACCCGGAACCTCAACTGGAAATATCACTTCACTACCCAAACACAGCCCCCCCCAAGTACTAGACCCAGTGTTGAACCCTGTCTAGAACAGTTCCGACTGCCTTCTCAAAGGGATCCTCCTCCCCTCCCCCAAAACCATCCCTTGCAGACATTTCAGGAATTCCTCACATCCAGTGTTGCCTCCCAGTCCTTCTTGAAGAACATCCCGACAACCCCCAACATCACCCCAGCTGAATCCCGTGCCATTAAAGAGCTGAAAATAGACCACTCTATTGTTATCCTCCCGGCGGATAAAGGCTCCACAACTGTCGTACTTGACCGTGTGGAGTATGTGGCAGAAGGACTGCGGCAACTCTCTGACACCTCAACCTACAAAGCTGTTACCCAGGATCCCATTCCCTCCATCCAGACTGAGCTGCAAAAAATTCTAAAAATCCAAGGTCCCTCACAAGGCCTCACAACGGCTTCCATAGACTTACTCACTCCACCTGAGCCACGTACCCCTACCTTCTACCTATTACCCAAAATCCACAAAGAGAACCATCCTGGCCGTCCCATTGTAGCAGGCTTCAAATCCCCAACCGAACGTATCTCAGCTCTGGTAGACCAGCACCTACAACCTATCACCCGCAGACTCCCATCCTACATCAAAGACACAAACCACTTCCTAGAACGCCTCAAATCCATTCCCACTCCTCTCCCACCTGAAACCTTTCTTGTCACCATAGATGCTACATCCCTTTACACAAACATCCCACATACCCATGGTCTCTCTGCCCTTGAGCACTACCTCTCCCAACGCCCACCCGAAGATCTTCCAAAAACCTCGTTCCTTATCACACTTACCAACTTCATCCTCACCCATAATTACTTCACTTTTGAAGGCCAGACTTACAAACAAATCAGGGGAACGGCCATGGGAACCAGGATGGCTCCCTCCTATGCCAACCTCTTCATGGGCCGCATGGAGGAGGCTTTCCTGAAGACCCAACAGCTGCTTCCCCTGGCCTGGTATAGGTTTATAGATGACATCTTTGTGGTCTGGACTCATGGTGAAGAAACACTCCTTAATTTCCTCCATAACCTCAACTCCTTTTCGAATCTGAATTTCACCTGGTCCTTCTCCAAAACCCAAGCCACCTTCCTGGATGTTGACCTTCATCTTGTTGAAGCTCACATCCACACCTATGTCCATATCAAACCCACAAACAAACAACAGTACCTTCACTTTGATAGCTGCCATCCTTTCCACATCAAACGCTCCCTTCCCTACAGCCTAGGTATTCGTGGCAAACGTATCTGCTCCAGTGACGAATCCCTCAACAACTACACCAATAACCTGACCAGTGCTTTCCTCTCCCGCAACTATCCTGCAGACCTTGTCCACAAACAGATTTCCCGAGCAATACATTCCTCCCCATCCAACAACAATGTTCCTACCCCCAGACCACACAGAAGTATCCCCCTTGTCACCCAATATTATCCTGGCCTCGAAAACATCAACAAATTACTCCGCCAGGGATATGACTTTCTCAAGTCAACCCCTGAAATGAGATCATCCCTTGACAAAATTCTCCCCACACCACCCAGAGTTGCCTTTCGTCGCCCCCCTAACCTCCGTAACATCCTTGTTAAACCCTACAATATTCCCAGACTACCTTCTCTACCCAGCGGTTCCTACCCCTGTAACCGACCCCGCTGCAAAACCTGCCCCATGCATCCGCCCACAACCACCTACTCCAGCCCCGCTACTGGTAAAACATACACAATTCAAGGCAGGGCTACGTGTGAAACTACACATGTCATTTATCAACTGACATGCCTGCACTGCACAGCCTTTTACATCGGCATGACAACAACCAAACTGGCTGAGCGCATGAACGGACACAGACGAACTGTCCGCCTAGGAGATGCCCAATACCCAGTAGCGGAGCATGCCCTCCAGCATAATTCTAGGGACCTAGGAACCTGCTACACCGTATGTGCCATTTGGCTTCTCCCACCCAACACCAGTCCCTCTGAACTGCGGAGATGGGAACTTGCACTCCAACACATCCTTTCATCCCGCCATCCCCCTGGACTGAACCTACGTTAAACAACCTCACTCCCATTCACTCTTCAGTCTTCTCCTCTTTCCCTTTCCTCTTTAGCTATTCACGCATCTTTTCATCCTACATAGTTGTGTTTATCTTTATCTTTATACTATATACCTCTTTACTTCTGTATGCATCCTCTTTGGTTGAAGCTGGCACAGTACTTACAGTAGAATATCTTTGGCTTCCCTCTGACAACCATGCCTCCATCCTTGCTACCCTCCCTGTTTACCTTTCCCTGTTGCTTCATAACCTGGGTTGTGAGTAACCGAATCCACTTTCCCTTCTTCCCTTTTTTTCCCCTCTCTCCTCCCTGATGAAGGAACAAAGTTCCGAAAGCTAGGAATGTAAATTTTCAGTTCTGTTTTATGTGTATCTATCGGCTGTACTGAGCTGAGGTAAGTACTGGCCAGCCCCTCTATCTCTTTGTTAGTATTTGTTTCACATCTTATATGAGATTTTCCATTAATCATTTAAATATATATTTAATAGTAATAAATAAATTTAATATAAATTTTTAATATTCCCTAGCATAAATAAAATATTGCAGGAAAAAAAAAAAAAAAAAATAATAATAATAATCAACTGAACTGAAATATTAAGTCACTTCTCTTTTGTACAGTCGACACACATCTTTTTGCTGCATTCCAGGCAAACTGGGTGACCACATTTGATGCACTTATATGCCGTTTTCCTATTCTTGGACGCAGGGCACTTCATACACGTTTTCCTTTTGTCCATTCTATCACTTGGTATATCTTAGCTTGATTGCTGAGTGTTTCCCAGAACTTTGTGGATCATTTTTTTGATATTTCTGGGTAAATTTTGAATTTCCATGTGTCTTCTTAGATGTGGCTCTATCAGCTCCATGGGCAGACTTTTGGTGAATTTGAGACGAGTTGGCATGGGGTTTCCTCTGTAGCACAAACACAGAACAAAACTGTTCACACTACTGATGTTTACAAGTGTATAAGAGACTGCCATTGGCCAGCACTTGTACGTCTGACGAATAATTGGCACATTTCATGTCAAACAAATTGGTCCAGATTTGGTTGCATTGTAGTAACAAATAATTTCTGGCTTATTTTTCATGGTATCATTTTCCATGGAATGATGCATTGAAGACACAAGAATTACTGCCTTGTTTCTCTTAGGAACAAATGAAACCAGTGTTGTATTGACAGAGAATCCATATAATGCTAACCCATCTGGCCTGCTTTTATCAGCCAAAAACTCTTGGGAAATTTCGCATTTGTTCTTTCTGACCGTTCCTACGTATGTTAGTCCCTTCTTTCTCAGCTCACGAATGAGTTCTATAGATGTAAACCAATTGTCAGTGGTAATGTTTCTGTCACTTCCTTCTATTGATTTGCACAGACGTAAAACAGCCTGAGTTGGTTTGGCAAGCTTCTTTTCTTCTTCTGTCAGGTCACATCCATCATCTTTCCCTGAATGTATGTAGGCATTGAAGAGGTAAGCGTTTCCAGAGTCTGCCGGGCACATAATTTTTATGCCGTATTTGGCTGGTTTGCTAGGCATATAAACGCAGAAAGGACATTTTTCCCTGAATGATACTAACATTTCATCCAGTGTAACATTGCCTTTTATATGGTACAATTGCTGAGACCTGAAAATGAATTTTTTAAAAATGTTTGATACTGGGCGGCTGGGGTCTGACTTCTTTCTTTCGTCACTGGTAGTCGCATCGTCAAGTCTCAGATGAAAGCTTTTTTGATTTCAACATTGTCAGTATCTCTGTAATTAGACGGATTAATTGTTTCCTGCAACTTTGCCCTTATTGTATTCAGTTTCACGGTTGTATTGTCCTAAACTTTAACTTTTGGCTGTTAGGCCAGGCATTCCTCCTTTCAGAATGTTGTGCTCTGGTGTTCTTCTTGTTCTAACAGGCTCAGAACGTTCCCATTAGAAATTATTTTTACCATAAAAGTACTGTGTTTTCTGTGAGGTGTTATGTGTACTATGGACTGCTGTAGGCTCTTCTTCCAATAAAACATTTTCTTCACTAGTATCAGTCTCTGTTTCATGGTGGCTATCACCTATCACAAAATCTGGATCATCATCAAATGTGTCATCATCGATCCCACTTTTCTCTTCATCTAAATTGCATTATCTGTGCTTGGACCCAACCTTCCAAATCTGGATTAGCTGTAGATATGTTACTCTTGGTAGAAAGTCGATCCATGTTATACCTGAAATATGACATAAATTTAATAGAGGGAAACATTCCACGTGGGAAAAACTCTTTGCCTTTACAAATGTCTGCTTGTGTCTGTGTATGTGCGGATGGATATGTGTGTGTGTGCGCGACTGTATACCCCTTCTCTCCCTCTAAGGTAAGTCTTTCCGCTCCCGGGATTGGAATGACTCCTTACCCTCTCCCTTAAAACCCACATCCTTTCGTCTTTCCCTCTCCTTCCCTCTTTCCTGATGAGGCAACAGTTTGTTGCGAAAGCTTGAATTTCATGTGTATGTTTGTGTTTGTTTGTGTGTCTATCGACCTGCCAGCACTTTCGTTCGGTAAGTCATATCATCTGTGTTTTTAGATATATGACATAAATTCACACATAGAAGAAGACGCTATAAAATAACAGCAAAAATGTCGTAATTAGAAACGTGCGGTCTATTGGACCTACCAAATTCTTGTACGTAATACGAAACGTGTGGTATCTCAGGCACACCGCTTTGCCCACGCCTGTAAACAGTACTCTGTACGTCTTCACTGACGAAGTAAAACTGATTGTTGACTGCTGCTTTAAACGCGGTAAGTATTGCGCTGAAGGTACTGGGAAAGTGAAACCGCACTTTTTTGCACACTCGACATTTAAAATAAATGAGGGGTCTGAGCAACCGATGTTTCGGGTTAAGGGTTAAGAACGTCTTGTAACTGCGTATTTTGATAATGTGTTCTTAATAACATTGTTCCTGTATCATTTTATTATAACATTTTCTAGATGTACAATGATGAACAAAGTATCATACTTCGAAATCGTTGTGTGCGCAGTTTCTCAGTGACACTCGAGTTGTTCTCCTTCCCCCTCCCCCCTTCCTCCAGAGATATAGCAAAATTTACATGACGTATATACAAAACAAACTGCCTTCAGTCACGAATTGCAATTTTTAATTTTGACAAAACAAAGACAAAACTGAGAATTGTTTACCACTTCCAATAGTGGTTACGTAGTTTTTAAACGTGGTGTGAGTAGACATAATGACGTAAATACACACACTTCTTGTCTGGTGGCCCACTGGAAAAGAAAATTCAGATACTTCAGAGATTACCAGTGTCGTATTTCACTACGTATACAGGTGATGTTATTTGTAACGTAAGATGATACAAAGATATTACATTATTATTTTCGGAGGTTTCATTTGCAATGCAATTATTTGTGAATCTTACATGTAAATAATTATGTAACACCTTTGTATCATCATAGAAATACCACCACCTGAGTGTATGAAGAAGTGCAACATTTGGATATTCTCTGACTCGTTTGAATTTTATTAGTAAACTACATTCAAAAAAATGTTGTGGACTCATTGAGCATCGAAAAATGAGTCCCCAGCACTCAAAGTGTGTAAGTAAAAATCACGATACTGCAGTGGTGGCCAATGACAGAAAGTGGTGGTAGCAAATTAAATACTTACACAGCTGCATGTCATAAATGTCTTTAATGTTTTACAGCTGTTGGCAGTTGTCCAGAAAAAATGTTAAAAAGGGCATAGATGGCACGAACAAGAAGAAAATGGGCACTTAATGTATGTTGAGGCCAATGCTACACATCCTCATGTATGGGTATATATCCCATACCTCTTACTACCCACCTGTAGAATGGGAATTGTCATATTCTTTAGACACAGATAGCAAGAAATGAGATGCTTCAGGAAAGCAGCTCGGCTGGAAACTTGGTGGAACAAAAATTGTTTGCTGTCCACTTGTATCGAGCAGCAGAAATGTCAAAATTTTATGTTTTCTTGAAAGAATATTTTTTGTCTCATATTTGCAATTTGAGTGTTGCATGTTACACATTAATGACGGTATTCTGTATTTTGAAGCTCTTTGTTGCTGACTTTTTTCCTCAGTATTATGCACAAATCCCACGTATGACATGCGAAAAGTACTTGTCTGAAGTAACGTGAAGGAAACGAGATAGCCCCTGCCTAGCTTAAAATTAGGAAAGACGGGAAGGAAATAATATTAGTCACACACGTAAGTTTTCCAGCTTTTACATATTGGCGTACAATCGTTTTATTATGTTTGGTATCTGCACGTGACAGACAACATAAAGTTCTGCTAAAAGAAAAAGATTCATTCAGAATCGCATAAATATCAACATATATGTTGAGGACAACAACAAATACTTCTACAATAAATGTGTCATTTATCTAGAGTATGATTTTAAATTTCTTCATAACTAATGTCAGTGTCAGATCTACATCTACACGGATACTCTGCAAATCACATTTAAGTGCCTAACAGAGGGTGCATCAAACCACCTACACAATTCTCTATTATTCCAATCTAGTATAGCGTGTGGAAAGAACGAACACCTATATCTTTTCATAGGAGCTCTGATTTCCCTTGTTTTATTGTGGTGATTGTTTCTCCCCACAAAACATTTTCGCATTCGGAGGAGAAAATTGGTGATTGGAATTCTGTGAGAAGATTCAGTCGGAACGAAAAACACCTTTCTTTTAATGGTGTCCAGCCCAAATGCTGTATCATTTCAGTGACATTCTGTCCCGTATTTTGCGATAATACAAAACGTGCTGCCCTTCTTTGAACTTTTTGTCTGTTACATTGGCCATGTGTGATGAGTCTACATTCCAAGCAAGTACTTAGTATTCTTGAGTCACTCCTTAGCTTATAGAGAACTGAAAAGAATGGGGACAGAGAAATGTGTGAAAATCCATACATATTATGGGGGGGGGGGGGGGGTTGCACGCACGCGTGTTCCACTTTTCCTAAATCACTGGGCTGATTTGAACCAAACTTGGTACACATACCCCTTACTGTCAGGCAATAATCCCTGTGCGCTGAGAACCACAGGATGTCATAAGATCTGAGATATGTGAAAAACTGCCACAATGTGCACGACATTTAAATTTATTACTACTCTGCTAATAACACTATTTGCAATATATTTCGCGAACAGTATCTACAAATTCTGCTCGATCTACCTACGAAAAAATATCATAAGACACAGTTTGAGAGATATCCTATTGTAAATACTGAGATGCGTAAAAAACAGCCACATCACGCAAGAGGTTTTCATACATTTGTTCTTTGCTACAAAGACACTCCTGTACTGAGTCATCTTAAGGAAATCCCTGACACTTAGCAGTGCTTTCGACAGCTTCCCACTGCTAAGTTGAAACGACTGTAGGCGAAAACAATAACTGTCGTAGAGCTACGACGAAGAGGCACTGCTGTAAAGACGTTTATAAAATTGTGCTGCAGTGACGTGAAGCGGCTGTGCCTGGGGTACTGTACCTATATATTTGTACATCATGATATTTCTTTGTAGGACAATTTCATAAATTAACAGGTGTTTTCTCAAATACATGGAAGTGAGGTTTTTCAATATTACATTTCAAAAACAGTTCATTTTTTTTTGTTTCTAATAGTGAATTCACAAAATGAATACCCGGGCAATGCTGGGTGTGTCAGCTTGAAAGTAAATACACGGAGATATTCTAGCAACAGTAAAGGTTTGAGGTAAAGGACAGATTGGCAGAAGAGCAACGATTTTGATGACTAAAAACTGAGGAAAATTAATGGAGAAGTAGCTGAGGTATGAATTATCACAGTGTTGGAATTTTGGTTGTTCTTTCTTCTCGGTAGTACTTATTTTGGAAATTATGTAATGTTGAGTGACTTATGAAATGAAGCTTTAGCTGTTGACTAATCTCAGTTAATTGATGTGCAGTGTACTTATCCTTCCAAATCTAAGTAAAAATTGACATCACCAAAAAATTCTTTTTTTTTTTTTTTTAATTCAGATGGAACAGTTGTGTTGTTTTAGTTCATTGTATCAGTTCATTGACTTCAAGGAAACAAAATGATCATATATTGCAGTAGCTGAAAATGATTTTGTTAGAAATGTGTAATACTAGAGTTTTATTTATCAGATCACTAAAACTTGGTTAGCTAGTAATCGTCAGCCCTCTATTCTGGGCGTGAACAGTAGTGCGACCGGTGCGGTCGTCGTGAAAACTTTCGATTAAAACTTGCAGACTACATAATTTTTTATAACAGTTTGTGGTGTCAAATGAACTTAGTGCTGCTGACACGTCTTTACATGAGACATTCTCTGAGGTCAGCTCGAAAGAACGGAGATTGTGCTCGACTGCTGTCCTGGGTAAGGGCCAGAATCCTAGAAGCTGTAGTCAAAACTACTTTTGACATATTCCATCAAACCAATCGTACTTTCAGAGGAGTTGAGTTGCCAGATGCTGATGCAAGGACCGACTTTTTCCTATGTTGGGAGCTTTTTTCTGTTTGAAATCCCATAAATTTATTAAGAGTAGTTGTTTAAATAGAGAATTTTGACATATTATTTGCCTGGGATTGTCATAACACTGTCAAATGTTTGACAGACAAAGATAAACAATGAAATGCTTGCAGACAAAAAAGTCCACCAGAATTTGAAAACGCACAGCACGACTAGTGTGTGTGTGTGTGTGTGTGTGTGTGTGTGTGTGTGTGTGTGTGTGTGTGTACTCACTGTCTGCAACTCAGCACCTCCTCTAGGTGGTGAGTAGCAATCCGTCCTGTTCATATTGTTGTTACAGACACTAAAGGTAGTAAAGGGTAAAGGAGGGGAAAAGTTAGAAATAAGGAACAAGTACAAATTATAGAGATCCCAACTCCGTTTGGAAACTGAGCCGAGGCAATTGGCTCGACAAGTGTACGAAAGTAACAGTATCGTGCAACTGTCAGAAAAGTTCTCTTACTGTAAGTGAAAGTGTCAAAATAGTCTTTGAAACACATTTATTTTGTAACATATTTTCCATGTGGACTGACACATTTCTCCTAGTAATGATCCAATGGCTGTGTACCGTATGTCAATAATTCTTTGCAGGATCTGCAAATTACCCACCTATACCTGAAATTGCCTATTCAGTTGAGGTTAAGCACAAATCAGTGATGGAGAGTTAGAGGAGAAATGAAAAACCTTAGAAGCTAAATGTGGGAAATACGTTTCGTGCTCTGGCATTTCCCGTATTGTAAGTTGCTTGTAGGTTGCTTTCCCCCCTCCCCAATACTGAAACACTTTCACAGTCAGGTGCTCCGTAGTTTCATAAAAATCACCATTCTGTTTTCTTAGCCAGGTTTATTCTTGAGAATTTTGCCAACCGATATTTGTAAAGATCTGCGTCACTACCTCCCACTATCGACTGCCATTGCCGAGGCAACGAATGTTTCGTCGAAAAGTACTGACGCGATATTTCCCGGTGGCGGCATTCACTTTGAAATCTTTTCATCCAGATGCTATCCACCGTTTAAACTGGTGTTTTCCGTGTAAATGTGTGTCACCTCCGGCCACAGAACAAACATCGAAAACAGATTCATTCTAGAATGGGCAAGTGTAAAACTTGTAGAGTTGCCTTTAACTCCACCCTTAAAGCCATACACAGCAGTAGTACCCGAGCTTCGTAGTGCCCAGATTCTTTCAGTGATAGCATTTTGTGTAAAATCGATTTGATTTTGTCTGCATTGTGTATCCAGTGAGGGATGGGATGAGAGTGTGATATCAGTGGGGGGAAAAAAAGCTTTCAGCTACTGCTCACCTCTATACTGTTTTTAGAGCTGGTATTACAGACATTAACCTCCTAAATAAATCTGCTTCGTGTCCAGATTGTTCGCTCACTAAGAGCATTACTCACTGAATGCAGAGTCCCCGGTTAGAGTTCTAGCCTGAAACAGTTTTAATCTGTCAGTAACTTTCACATATTAGTCTTTCTGCTAGACGAAAAGATATGTACTTTCGAAATCTCACACACAGCAGCTGTCTTCTACACCTGCCACCCGCAACAAGTGCACCGACACTGCCACCTCCCTGTGATAACACACACACACACACACACACACACACACACACACACACACACACACAATTTGCATTTTGTGAACACTCAGCATAGGGGGAGGAGGAGAAGAGGAAAGCACATTTGGTAGTTGCAAGATCTGGCCATACAAACGTGCTTCTTCTCTGCCATCTAAAACACTTCATTACCATCCCATACTGCATTTCTTCACCGGACAGAAAGGCTTTATATTTCTGATTAGAAACAGGAGTAATTCTACTGTGTGTGACAGAAAAATCAGTACTTCAGTCCCAGTTGTTGGGAGTTCCGACCTGCATATCGTGCTGTCTGCTGACACGTTCCTCGGCTGCACGTATCCCGTACCTCGAGTCGAAGGGCTGAAACTGATCAAAACTGTAGAGATGTCTGTTCTGTCACTCTTTTAGATCATTTATCTGTAAAACTCTGCATTTCTGTACAATCAGTGCCTGGAGATACTGAATGTGAAGTCTGCAGAGGCACAAGCTATTTAAGACGGTACTGTGTAACAGGTTGTAAAGGCTGGCATGTTAATAAGGTTCTTAGGTGAGGTGTTATCTGACATTCGCCGGAAACAGTGTGTGTTGACACGTAGAGTTAAAATGAACCAATTCATATACAGCAGAAAGGAACAGCTCGTAGCAAATGTGGACAGTGTGATTTCTGTGGCTTTTGGTAGGTGGATTACTGCTGTGCAGAGACGTGGAAATTGATGCAGTCTGTCCACACGTGGGCGCCGTCGAGTGTTCTCGCTGTTTCGTTCTGTGCTGCTGTGTTTTCACTGTTTCGTCAAATTCCACATTTGTACTTTGACGATTGATAAGGAAAGAAAATACGATAACGGTGCAACTTCTATTTTGGGCACACAACTGTATGTGGTAACCTTCATATTTTTGAGCAAACGTTTATCTTTTTACCCAATAGTACCTCACTTATGACTTTCGTGAATCTGAAAACGGTACGTACAGTTCCACACTGTAAATTTCTAGGTGTATGCATTGATGAGGGATTGAACTGGAAAAAACACACTGAAGATCTGCTGAAACGTTTGAGTTAAGCTACTTACGCTATTAGGGTCGTTGCAAATTTTGGCGATATACATCTCAGTAAATTAGCTTATCATGCCTATTTTCATTCTCTGCTTTCGTTTGGCATCATATTCTGGGCTAAATCATCATTGAGTAAAAGTGTGTTCATTGCACAAAAGCGTGTAATGAGAATAATTGCTGGAGCTCATCCAAGATCATCCTGCAGACACTTATTTAAAGAGCTAGAGATCTTCACTGTAGCCTCACTATATATATCACTTTCCTGATGAGGCAACAGTTTGTTGCGAAAGCTTGAATTTTGTGTGTATGTTTGTGTGTCTGTTGACCTGCCAGCACTTTCATTTGGTAAGTCACATCATCTTTGTTTTTAGATATATTTTTCCTACGTGGAATGTTTCCCTTTATTATATATATATATATATATATATATATATATATATATATATATATATATTTTTTTTTTTTTTTTTTTTTTTCACGTATGAAATTTGTTATTAACGAGAAAGGATGATCTTCACTACTCAAGGTTAAATCTAACTTTGGCTCAGAAGGCGGTAAATTTTGCTGCCACAGAAGTCTTTGGTCACTTACCTAATAGCATCAAAAGTCTGACCGATAGCCATACAGCATTTAGAAGGAAATTAAAATAATTTCTTAATGGCAACTCCTCCTACTCATTAGATGAAGTTTTGGATATAGTAAGTGGATAATTTCCCCATTTCCCTGAGAAAAAAGTTAAAAATATTAAGTGTCATGTAATACTTTGTCTAATGTAATATCTTGTGTATACACCTTTTGTTAACCTGACACGTTCCACATCATTACAAAGTATCGTATTCACGATAAATGGAACAAGTACTAATCCAATCTGATGCTCGTATTTGTCTGTTACACGGTGCCGTCTCGTCAGCGGCTCAGTCTTATAAATTCTTTAGGTTCGTTAACTTTACACAAATACATAATATTACGATAAATAACTCTCGTGGTTGGTAAAACACATTTATGTAATTGAAAAATCATTTTTATTCAGTTTTAGTTCTCGGAGCCTGTGAACACTTGGCACACATTGACAGAGGAAGTAGTCCAACTTTTGGGGATCCGTAATGATGCCGTGTGACCGCTGACGAGGTTTCTCGTCCTCAATTTGTGCCTCCTGGCAACACACACACACACACACACACACACACACACACACACACACACACACACACACACACACACCCTATCTTTCACTGTCGGTCGAGTTAAATTCTGGAGACACTTGTGAGCGTAGTTCAGATGTCGCTGTAGTCATTTTTGTTCTATCCTCTGACTGTTAGAAAATATACAAGGCGCAGCTGCCATTTTAGAAAGATTTTGCAAAGATTTCACTTCAGAAAGGAGCTTATCGAGTCGATCGAACAAAATATATCTCGAAAATTATTTTGTGGCAAAAGTTTAATTTCTCATTGTGCACATAGCTATATGAAATGCATTCTAAGATAGTCTAAGTGAATAGGAACTGTAGGTACACTTGAATCATTTGCCTATCCTCATTGCTGAATTATTTAAGGAAGGATAATGATTATAATCCCACAAAAATGTGATTAACTTACTAGATTCAGAAGACTTGCACTTTATATTTTAAGTCACACCTTACAGAAGTTTTCTACTCTTTACATTTCAAAATTTGTTGTAAACTTCACTGTGAGATGCAGCCCAAGTGTTACACTGTTACTGTTTCTACCGTCCACACGGCTATCACTTTCATATGTTGCCGACTAGATGCCGAACTTGTAATTGCGTGATGACCTATTTTCTTGAAAATATGTAGTACAGTGAATCGAGCTGTAGTTTCATTACAAGTGACCGAATGTCTTCTTCCGTTACGAAATACGCTATGTTTTTATAAATGGCTAATGGCTATTGAGAAAGAGAAGTTCTTTGGGCAGTAATTTACTCACTATGTTCAGTAGACACTACAACTGTTTTAGCACTTTTCTTTGACAGACTATCTGAAGCAGATGTCACACGAAACACTTGTTCACTTGTCTGCAGGTCTGAGTGGACTCGTAGTGTGTCTAGCTCTGTGTACTTGTGATAGCTGTGTTTGTTAGGGCAGCACTGCCGTGTTTGTTCTGGCAGTGTGTACCGAGGAGCAGAGTGCTTCTAGCACTGTGTAGCTGCCTTTACACGGATATAAAAACCTTAAAGGCAGCAATAGTCCTAGGTTAAAGTTCTTTCTACACCACAGAGGAATTCGTGTATCTTTTACAACTTCTGTATTTACAACCCTCAGTCTCTTTCTTTTCTGGCTGAATTTCTTTTTGTTATGTGTTTTCAGTATACTTGTGCAATTGTTACTTAAATGACACATTTAACATTATTACAACAGGTGTTGAGAATATAGTATATGGAATATGTGGCTAATTGGTTGTGTACAGTTGATTACAGAGAATGTCAGTTAATTTCTGTGATTTCATAATAGTTGTTTCTGTAGTACATAAGCTTTGACTGAAAACACGGTTGACAGTATTAAATGAATAAAATGTAATGTAATAATCAGTTTTGATTCACCAAACGTATGATAAAGGAAACCTGTAAAGTATGCCCGGATGGAATAATTTAACTTCAAAGGTATTTGCACCGAGAGAGCAGCTCGTGTTCTAGTTTTGAGGTGGCGAGTGACACCATCTTCGTCACTCGAAGAATGGGGGAGGAGGCTAGATTCTGGATACGTCTGCAGCTGCAAGAGAGGGATTCCGAAGAATGAAACTTTGAAGAGATTATGTCAGAAAGTCACCTGGGGCCCACGTTCGAAGCAAAACTGACGAGGCGGACGGGGTCCGGAATCGGCACGTAACTGTACTCCGTCACTCGAAAAGGGGAGAGACGGATGCCTTAGTGTGAGAGTGGGAAAATAAGAAGTTTCTAATTTGTAATAAACACTAATGCGAGCGTGTAAAATTCTGCACGAAATGTGAACTTTTTGTCAGTCAGTTTACCTGTCTGTAGCAGTGATATGGGAAACTGCTGTAAGGGGTACATCTGTGGTGCTTTTAATACCCCACTCCCCTCCTCCCCCTTGCCATACATCACTTTCTCACAGCTTCTACCATTTTCTAAAATATTATGCCCTATAACGATTTAATCAGATTGGGAGACAACTTTGTAGTACGTAAATTAAGATTTCTCGAGAAAGACATTGCTAGAACCCGTAGTCACTTCTTACGTTAATAGAGTATTTGTTAATTCTCAAGTTCACAGTACAAACTGTCTACTGAAATGTGGAAAAAATCAGATGATGTTTCCTTTAAAAAATAAAAGAATAAAATGAAAAAGAGGAGCAGGTATTTGCTAAAATTGTGGTTTTGACCGTTATATCAGATGCTGAAACTTCCACACTTGACTCTGGTAAGCTGGTAGCCAGCCACTTATTACACTTCTGGCCTCACCCCCTATTATCTTTTTATTTTTCATTTTCACTTTGCTAACAAAAAAATTCAATATTTTCTCAACAAAAAAAATGGAAAGGCTGTCCGTACGAATGGGTCGTCAAGTGTTTTAATGCCGGCTCAGTATTCGTTAACTGTTCGTTAGTTCGGTCGTCACATTTGGTACATTTTATCGAAAAGGAGAACCTCCGAGGATGTGGAATGCGTCAAAGTATTAATGAGTCACAGAAACTTAATCTGTACACTGGATTGCCAAAGAACTATCGTCGTGGTGCTAACTGCTTTTTGCGGTTGTTGCTGTCGTTACCGCATTCCTCGGTACAGAGACCGGTTCGATTAGCTCACAGTGCCGTTCTGTCGTGTGCGAGTCTGTTCGTCCCCCCCTCATAAATTACGAGGAAATCTGCCGCTTACTCACTTTCGTTAAATAGCTGCTGTTTATCTCCTATAGGCAGCGTAAAATGTATAAGAATAAATTCGTGTTTCTGAAAGAAAATAGCTGTTTCTGTTAACAACAAAGAGACTTTAGAGGACACACATCTAAGACCTTATTGTTTGCAGTTGTTACAAACTCTGAAGCCTATAAAACGAGTCTTCACAAGAATAAGGCCTGTTTAGCTACCGTCTGAGCTGCCAGCGAGGTCTATTTTAATCCCTTGACTGACATGCTCATATTGTCAGCAACTGTTACTTTTGAACAGTCCAGTCAGTTGTGTAGGTTACAAACGGGAAGAATCGCTCAACGTGCAGAGCTACTGCCACAGGAGGTGCAGCATAGCTCACCCTGGGGAAATCTACTCCTACAACTCCTGTGTGCTTTTACTGGGCTCTACCGAAAACCACCATCTGAACGTGTTATTGGTCATCTTGTGGTTTCTGAGACATCCAAATTAAGAATCCAAAAGAAATGTGTGTGCCACTGAACATTATTCACCAGTGTAAACTATTTGCTTAAATACGTAGACACATTGATAATTTACAGAGGAAAATGATAGGAAGAAAAGCGGAGGGTCGAGGAAAACGGGCTCGTATTAAGAAGAGTGTGAAGCCGGACTGCAGGCGATTGGCACTGTCGTTAGCGGAGGTGAGTGTCGTGAAAGACACTTTTGGAAAAAGCGCAGAAGTGAAAGTGGAAGTTGAAGCAGTGCTAAGATTCTCAGGTGTCACTGCCTGCCTGGCAAAAGGTACGGAAGACCCGTTAAAAGGAGTCGATAGTGTACTTATTGTGGTATGTGGCTTAAGTACGAACAGGGCAAAAATGACATTGATGAAGAGTTGCAGAAGGGAAGGAGAATAACAGCTAGCTCAACATCAAAATTGGGACTGACTTAGAAGTGGAAAGAGTGAAAGAAATCTCCTAAAGCGAGCTCGCACAGGGAGATACCGTGAGTAGATTGGCTCGATAAGAGCACCTATTTGAGAATAAGACGACAGTTCCCAAAAGTGAACATCTGGAGCTCAGCACTGTACAGAAGAGGAATGTGGGCACTCAGAAATGTGGAAGGAGCGGTACTGCAAACATTCGAAATGGGGTGTTATTGTAGAATGTGAAGAATTATGGTGGCAGGCGAATACAAAATGTTGTTGTTGTTGTTGTTGTTGTTGTTGCTGCTGCTGTTATGATCTTCCCTCTGAAGTCTGTTGCAGCTCTCCATGCTACTCTATTCTGTGCAAACTATTTAGTCTCCAGATAACACCCTACATCCTTCTAAATATGTTTACTGTATTCATCTCTTGGTCTCCCTCTACAAGTTTGGTGCCCCCCCCCCCCCTCCCCCCAATTAAGTGATCTGCTGATGTCTCAGAATTGTCCTATCAATTGATCCCATCTTCTAGGCATGTTGTACCAAAAATTTCTTTTCTCCTCAGTTCTATTCAGTACCACCTCATTAGTTACATTATCTATCCATCCAATTTTCACCATTATTCTGTATCAGCAAATTTATAAAGCTTCTAGTCTCTTCTTCTCTAAACTGTTTATTGCCCATAGTTTCACTTCCTTACATGGCTACATTCCATGCAGATACCTTCACAAAAGATTTCCTAACACTTAAATGTATATTCAGCGTTACCAAATTTCTCTTCTTCAGAAACCATTTTCTTGACATTGCAAGTCTACATTTTATATCCTCTCTCCTTCAGCCATTGTCAGTTATTTTGCTGCCCAAATAGCAAAACTCATCCACTACTTTAAATGTCTCGTTTCCTAATCCAATTCCCTCAGCATTATCAGATTTAATTCGACTAATTCCATTATCCTCGTTTTGCTTTTGTTGATGTTCATCTTATATCCTCCTCTCACGACACATCCATTCCATTCGACTGCTCTTCAAGTCCTTTGCTGTCTCTGACAGAATTACAGTGTCATCGGCAAACCTCGATATTTTTATTTTTTTCTCCGTGGACTGTAATTCCTACTCCAAATTTTTATTTGGTTTCCTTTATTGCTTGCTCGATATACAGATTGAATAACATCAGGGATAGGCTGCAATCCCGTCTCACTCCCTTCTCAACTGCTGCTTCCCTTTCGTGCCCATCAACTCTTATAACTGCCGTTTGGTTTTTGTTTAAGTTGTAGGTAGCCGCTCTCTTTCGGTGTTTTACCCCTGCTACCTTCATAATTTCGGAGGATTCCAGTGAATGTTGTCAAAAGCTTTCTCAAAATCTACAAATACTATAAAATTAGGTTTGCTTTTACTTAACCTGTCTTCTAAGATAATTCGCAAGGTCAGTACTGCCTAATGTGTTCCTACATTTCTATGGAATTCAAATTGAATTTATCTAGAGTCCAAACTGATCTCTGAGGCTGACTTCTATGTATTTTTCTATTCTTCTGTAAAGAATTTCTGTTAGCATTTTGCAACCGTGATTTACCAGATTGATAGTTTGGCAGTATTCACACCTGTGAGCACCTGCTGTCTTTGGAATTGTAACTGTTACATTCTTCTCGGGGTATTTCAGCCACCTTGTACATCTTGCACACCAGACGGTAGAGTTTTGTCGCGGCTGGCTCTCCCAAAGCTATCAGTAGTTCTGACAGAATATTGTTTACTCCTAGGGCCTCGTTTCGACTCGGGTCTTTCTCGCGGAACACCCTGTATAAGGGCAGGAATTTGATTCACTGGCTCTTTGCCTATCAGATTCTTCTCCCATTATCATATCTCCCATCTCATTTTCATCTGTGTCCTCTTCTATTTATATAATACTGACTTCCGGTACACCTCCCTCATATAGACCCTCTATATTCTCCGTCCAACTTTCCCTTTGTTCAGAATAAAGAAGCACTAAAAAGGCCAGCTGAGGAAAGTAGTTCCCACCAGAAGGTGGGACAGGTTAGAGGCACATCTGCTTCAGCATTGTGAGGTACTTGGTGCTGGGAGTGACAGCAGAGGGGAGAAAAATAGGAGTGGGCATGGGCTAGAATGTGTGAAGCAGATTATAGGAGATGTAGCCATTAAATAGAGGTGAAAAGATGGAGGACAGGATTGAACCAGTAAAGACAGAGAACTCAAACACAGCTCAACTCGGCAGCAATTGCTGAGAAATGTCGGGCACTGCATCGTGTGAACACACAGAGATGGGGTTGAGTAGCCGAGTGGGTGAATACACATCTTAAGAGTTATGAGTGTCTGCTCGTATTTGCTGTTGTGAAACACATCTCTTCTACTGAACAAATGGTCACAGATCTTCAGATATCACTTTACAGCCCATGTTTACTAGACAATTTTTTCTCGTTTTGGTCCACAATGTATCCACCTACGACATGGAAAGTAAAGAGCTTGCAGTGGGAGAGATTTGTTTTACAGTACCAAAGATGAACAAGTATTCAAAGCTTTTAAGGGGTGCAGTTTAGAGCCCAAGTTAACTAGACACGTTTGCTTTGAGCGATCGGTCCTACCGTATCCCTCGATGCTGAACATTTCTCCTGCGACACCCTGTGTTAGGGGGTGAAGACAGAGTTTGCTTTAGGCCACTTGCAAATTGGCACAGTGGGAGTTCCAGAAAGTTTTTATTAACACGGTCAGCCTTATAAAGTAAGAAGATCATAGTGAAAATAAGTTACACAGAAAAGGTTACAGATAGTAAGGGGAAAAAATTGTCAGTTAGTTACTTTGCAAGATATTAGAAATGACAAATCACATTGTGCATCTACTGTTGCTGTACAGGCAACGATCAGTAATGAAGTGAACTGTTTGAGACTTTAGAGGAACACATCTCCAACACAAGAATATACAGTAGAGCTGCACGGTGCTCAGAATAGAACTGACAACAGCTTTACTTTTTATGTTAGTGTCACTTCCTTTACCATTAGTGTAGACAACAGGTTTTTTGAAACTTATGTATTTTTAATTTCTGATTTCTTATTTATTTTGCTTTTATTCTATTGTTCATTTATCATTTAATTTGCGATTCCATTGCAAAACAGTACCAACTGTAACTTACCCAGTCACGTAAATTTTTCTGGCGCAGCTGCTCACGATTTCAAAACTCGCCTTCGCATATTTGAACACGTGAAACACAATCATTTTCTTTTGAGTTGTAAAGAATGGTTGCTTAGTAAAGAACTTGGTAAATTTTGTCGAATGACTGTGGGAAGTTGTTTCTTATCTAAGAGTAAGTGTGAATGTCTGTCAGCCAGGAGATGACCAGATGGGGTTACTTGAAACTAGAAGAGGAAATCAATTTGTGACAAAAAAAAAATTGCATCTATCACTGTTCTTGCTGACATGATCTCTGGAATGTGTAATGTGAAACCTGGCTGTATAAATGTTCTGTAATGTTGGAGAATTTGGTTAGAAGATATTTAACTTTACTTCACAATCATATGTATTACAATCTGCATTCCATAGGCAGCCAAGTTATCTATATTTTGCCCTAATCCTTTAGTCACTAGTAGAATACATTTTATAGTGTGTGATAATACACAGCCTCGAAGGTATCTCTGGGAACAGACGTGCGGTGACTGGTGTCGATCTCACGGCAGGTACTTCGGACGACAAGAAGGGGACGCCGCCCCCGCGCCCGCCGCCACCGTCGACGAGCCAGGGGGGATCGTCCGCCCCGCCGCCGGTGACCCCTGCCGCAGGGACCGGGGCACTCCCGTACCCCGTGTACCCGCAGGGCATGCCCGTGCCGTACGGCGCTTCCTCCGCCGCTCCGTATCCGACGTACGTGCCGCCCCCCGGCTCGTTCAACCCTTATGCGGCCGGTGTCGGGGGAGCTGCAGTACCGTATCCGCATCAACCGGGTACGTCGTATTTCACTCCTTCAAGTTTTTTCCACCCTCGTAGAGTTGGTGTTCATTAAGAGCTACAAATAACGGTGAAGTTGCGTAGATCTCGAGTTGCTTGGATCGTACTAGCGCGTACAAATCCCCCTCGTCCCACGTTTTTTCATATTCTTTGACTGCATTATTCTTTCACTTTTCATTTCCTCCTCTAATCAATCTTTACTTCTTAATTTGCTCCTTCTGGCTGGTACAGAGCTTACCATTGTACTGTCTTCAACCTCGACCTCTCTCTCCCCTTTGTTTTTGCCTAACTTCTTTCTTTTAGTATACGGGTTTCCCTTAGCTCGAGGTCCGAGTGCCTTGCCAACCTCGTATACTTTCTGAGCTCTTCCAACCAGTTTATCTGTCTTCCTTGGAGCGGAACGTAGTGCTCCGAAAGAGTGTTGTGTCCTAGTCCTGTTCACAGTACTGTAAGTTACATTGCCTATTGATAAGTAGTCATTTTAACACACAGTCAGAACCTCATATACAGATACGATAATGCAGAAGAATACTAAAAGTGAGATACTCTTCAGACTGATACACAAAAGATTTATTTGTTGAGATTAACGTATTTTTTATGTTGTTTTTACATTGTTGGAATTGTAGTATGGAATACATCATAACTGAACAGTGTAATCTGTAAATGGAAGGAACCTCGTAATTTTCTTCTGCACATAGCAGTGTGTATTTGTCAGAGAGAAGCTGAAGGAGTGTAACACTGTGAAGTACTTCCCAGATGGGTTCTCTCCCGTTTCAATAAATAGTAAGCTGAGCTGCTGATACTGCATAAAAGGACTAGACCTGACTACTGTGTACTCCACTAATTCCGTAATGTTGCAGTTAATGTGAATAGGGCCACTAATTCTGTGAAACTTCCTGGCCATTTAAAACTGTGACTCAAACTCAGGACTTCACCAAAAGAACTACCGGAGCACGACTCGCAACCTGTCTTCGCAGCTTTACTTACACCGGTGCCTATTCTCCTACCTTCCAAATTTCGTAGAAGCTCTCTTGCGAGACTAGCATTCCTGGGAGAAAGGATATTGTGAAGACACGACTTAGCCACAGCCTGGGGATGTTTCCAGAATGAAATTTATACTCTGAAGTGGAGTGTGCACTGATATGAAACTTCATTCTGCAAACATCTCCCGAGTTGAGGGTAAGCTGTGCCTTCACAATATCCTTTCTTCCAGGAGTGCTAGTCCTGCAAGTTTTGCAGAAGAGCATCTGTGAAGTTCGAAAGGTAGGAGACGAGGTACTGGCAGAAGTGAAGCTGTGAAGACGGGTCGCGTGTCGTGCACGGTCGGCTCAGTCGGTGGAGCACTCGCCTGTGATAGGCAAAGGTCCGGACTTCGGATCCCGGTCTGGCACACAGTTTTAATCTGCCAGGAAGAGTTGCATTAGCACACACCCTGCTGCAAAGTGAAAATTTCATTTTGCACTATTTTTGTGTCTGCCACTTCTAAACCACTGTTTGGGACAGACAGAAGGTCACAGATTAGCATTTGTTACTGTAGCGTTTCCAGTCACCGAACAGTCACGAGAAAGGTCTAACGTTGCTGTCCTCGCCTGGCAGTAAGCTGTGGCGTACAGTGCCTCAGTACTGAGCACTTCCCTGACTTACATAGCCAACTCCTCCGGCAGAACGTCCGAGTAATCCTTCTGTCAGAGACCCCACCCTCCGAGGACTCTCTCGGGACGTTCGCTCTAGCACGTGTAACTGGCTGTGGGAACACACGTCCACATCCTATCCGATTTAAAACCGAGTGTAATCAGTTGCTTAGGCCCCACTGACAAATAAAATTGAAGAATGACATTTTGCCACCGTACTGTGTACAAAATTTTGTATTTATTTATTTTTTGCATTGCCAGTTTCAGGCATTGTCCATTCTCCAGTGTGTCTGAAACATAACACGCCACAGTAAAAAGGAGTCAAACACAAATCATATAACTGCATCAGTAGCAGTAATTTAATAATTGCGTACCGTGCATAATGGTGCAAAGCACAGCCGTCAAACATCCTCGTCTAAAATAGAAATGTGCACAGTGGGAAAGTGCTTACGAAAACAAAAGTATTACGGAGTTATTTAAATGTCACATCCGAACAGAAGCACTAGTATACACTCCCTCGACGAACTGTCACGTGTGCAGTTTGTAGGGGAGATTCTGAACTGTCGGTCAGAGAATAAAAATATGAGGATCGTAAAACTATCGATACAGATTTCAAAAATATATCTGTCTCTTAGTAATGATAATGTTGACGGAGTTGCCGATCTGTTGTTTCTTGAGATAAACACCATTAATCGTAAACGTTTAATTAGAGGTACAACAATATGAAAAGGGTAGGTTGCTACTCACCACACAGACATGGCACTGAGTTGGAGACAGGCACAATGACAAAAAAAATAGAAATATTTCAAAGCTTTTGGACAAGGTCATTCCGCTGAAGCAGAAGTCTAGCTTTGGTGGGCAGTGGGGATAAGGACGACATGTGGGATGGGGAGGGGGAAATATGCTAGTGCTACCTGTGGGAGTGTGAAGAGCATGGTGGGAGCAGGGTCAGGAAGCTGTGCTACAGTGAGAGGGAGTTGTGGGGAGGGAGGAGTGTGTGTGTGTGTGTGTGTGTGTGTGTGTGTGTGTGTGTGTGTGTGCGTAGGGGTTAGGCAGATGGAGGCAGGGGTGGTATGGGAACAAAGGATTTGTTGTAGGGGAGTTACCTCCTGTGCAATCCAGAGAAACTGGTGTTGCTGGGAAGAGTCCAGGTGGCACAGGCTGTGAAGCAGTCATTAAAGTGGAGCAGTGGTGTCGTGTGGCACGTTGAGCAACTGAGTGGTCCAGCCGTATCTCGATACAGGTCCGGCATCCGCGTGTGTGACGGGGATGCAAGCCACGAGGTGAACGGCTGGAAGCACAGTACAGTAGCACTGTGGGAGGGGTGAGTAAGCTATTTCTCATTCCTGTGCAGCATGAAAGACATTTGAAATTATGGCAGAGAATACGATTCAGGTGCTGCAGTCACGGGTGGTACCGAGTCGAGGGAGTTGTAGCCCTCTGTGGCCGGACAGTGGGCGTGTCGGAAGTGACAGGTGACTGGAAGGACGAGGTGCGGGAGACGTTTTTCCGGGCAAGATTGGCAGGCGATTTCGGCCCGCGAAGGCCTCGGCGAGACCCCGTATTTCGACGGGGACCACGTGCGGCCGAGCCGTACGGGAGGGACTTCCCGACGTGTAACGGGTAGCGGCTTAGAAGTGGAGATACTGCCGGCGGTCGCGAGGTTCGACGCGGACGAGGTACCGGTGCGGCCGTCCTCGAGGTACAGGTCTGTATCGAGGAAGGTGGATTCTCGGGCCGAGGAGGACGAGGTGAAGCGAACGTCGGAGACGGTGCCGAGCTTCCGGAGGAATGTGGGTAGGGTGCCCTCACTCTCAGTCCCGATCACAAAGGTGTCGTCCTCGGTTAATCTGCACAAGATAACAGTTCTGACATTCTGGGCAATTCGGAAGCGTTCCTGTAGGTGGCGCAGGAATAGATTATCAGAGGACGGACACGCAGGTGCCCGTTTTCGAACCACAAGTTTGTTCGTAGACGGTTTCTTCGAAAGAGGAGCAATTGTCGGCGAGCGTACGGTTGCTCGTAGTGACTGGTAATGGTGTTGTAGGCTGAGGTAGTGTTCAGTAGCGGCAAGGCCACAGGCAGTGCGAATGTTAGTGAAGATGGACGTGGCATCGACAGTAACGAGCGGGGCACCTCCTCCTTACCCCCACTTACCACCCGTGCTAGACTGCAACTCGTGTCAGGCAGTCGCAGTTGGGCCTCAGTGCCCAGAGGCAGTAGTCGTGTGTGTGTATGTGTGTGTGTGTGTGTGTGTGTGAGAGAGAGAGAGAGAGAGAGAGAGAGAGAGAGAGAGAGAGAGAGACATCTAGTTCTGGACATTATCCAAAAGCTCTGAAATATTTCTTGTACTCTTTTTCATGGTGCATCCTCTACATGGTGAGTAGCAGTCTCTCTCTCCTTTCCATATTGTTGTTGTTGTTGTTCCATCCTGTACTTTCCATTGTGCAATTAAGGTTATCTATGCACCACAGAGTTAGCACAGTAACATTCTTCTGATCGGCCTCGCCCGGACTGGTGCTGTAGTGTTTGACTCTGACGCTACTAGCACCGTACTACTACTGTGACACTACGGGTAATTGCCGGGCTGTGCTAGAAAACGACTGGCCTCCAACTCGCCGGCTGAGCCTAGTACTTGTTCTTTCACTTTCACTATTTCGTGTTAATGTGGAAAGCTCCAAGTTGCACTGTGGTTCAGTGTCTGGATTAGATAAGACAGTTCAAAGGTTAGAGGAAGGTGAGAGCGGCATCTAGATATAACCCGCAACATTCCACCGTCTCAATGTACGGCTACACAATAGTGTGTCTAATTTTCGTCCTCTGTTTTATTCCGACAGGGTACGTCTACCCTTTCCCGCAGCCGCCGCCGTACCAGTCGTACCCCGGCTACCCTCAGCCACCGCAGCAACAGCAGCAGCAGCAGCAGCAGCCGCCACAGAACAGGCAGTGGTGATGTAGTTCTGGAGCTCCGAGACTGCGCCGCGGCATAAAATTTACCCGTCTGTCAGTCTATCTGCACGTAAGCCTGCAGGCCTCACCACAGCTAGTCGCACGGGAACTACGTGCGTCAAAATTGCCATTCGTTACGTATTTCTACGCATTTTGTGCTTCTGTAAACCTCCTGTACTTCCACCTCGGACGTCGCTGCCGCTCTTCGAGAGGCGGACGGAGAGGTACCGACCTTTGTCTACGTAGCCGTCTGCTGTCGTCCTTCCTCTGCGCGGCGCGCCGTGGCCGGCACTCGCGACGGCACGCGGTATCCTGTCGCGCCGGGTCTCGTTTCCGTACGCAGCTACACCGATCGTCGTACGTTTGTCGTCCGAGAATATTTGAATGTTTGAAACTGATCTTTTAACTTCTCGCCTGAACAGACATTTTTAGGCAGGCCGTGTTAGAGACTCTGCTGTGCACACGACATTCCTAGCCTCTTTTCCCCAAACGATTTCTGTGCCTTTTTCTGTGGGCAAAAGTTGGTGAGCTCGTATGGGGACACTTTTAAGCTATTCCCTCCTCTTGGAATGTGCATATATTTGGTTTAAAAGACTTGCTCTATACTCTTTCTTTTGTCACCTTTGAATTTTAACAGGCAGTTTCATTGTCTTAAAGTAAGGATCTGTGCCGTACAGCTCCTGTCGGTTTTCTAATTTCCACTGTCTGAAAAGTAGGCGGAGAGATGTGTAGCTTTGCTTGTGGAAATGAGCCGCCCGAGTCTAGAGGAGACTGTGGTGCTTCTCCTTCTGAGACTGTGTGTAGAAGGCTTTAGTGTACTGTGTCTCTCTTATTTTAGTTGTTACTATTATAATAATCAAAATGTGTTTTGTAGTGAGTTTGCTTGATTTCTTTTTATATTCCCAGCAGTTGCGTTGCTGGTGTGATGTTTATACAGTTAATTATGCTGGAGATGGTAGGTGCTGCACAGAAAACTCTTATATATTTTGTATGTTAAAAAGTTTAATCAATAAAGATATGTTGAGGATTAATTGCTGTTTCTTAAAATTATTTACGACATTTGTGCTCGCCTTTTCCTCCTACACGACAGCCGTCAAACCTGGTACTCTGCAGGTATCTCGTTACTGAGGCAGAGAGTAATACCTCAGTATGTGGATGATTGACTTGAAATGTAAAACAAAATCTTTATAAACTCCAACATCTGATGTTTTTCTGCAGCTATTTTGTCAAGTTTAAGACAAGTTTTGCGCAGTCATATCGCTCTTTAAGTCATATATTATGAAACTACAAGCACACGCAAAAAAGTGAAAATTCGTAGGTCCGATATTTATTTCAGACGACCGATCGATAGCAGATACGAGTGAGGAAGAGCTGCATTTTGATGAAAACTGGAAATATCTCCCCAGACAGAGGAATAAATACGGAGTGTCTGAATCTTTTCAGACACGTTCCGTAAGCACACATTTATTCCTTTCTGGTAACTCAGCAGACCTGACTCTTTGTGCCCGGGTGTGGGACTGACGCCGAATGCAAGGCAAGCGGCAGCAGACACCCGGCACTGACGCTCTGAAGTGATTCGCGGTGACGGCTCACCTAACGAAATTAGAGTTCGCTGCTGTGCACGACACTGTGTTGCCCAGAAGGCAGACGACCGGATTTGATGCTGCGGTGAATAGTTCATTTTGACCGGTGCTTCACAAGTTATGGTCTGGTGGAGTGTTGTTTGTATGTCACTATTGTTTTTCCCCGTCTTGTTCCATTTCCCGATGGTACGTAGGGAGAAACTACTGTCTGTAAGTCTCGAACGAGCTTTTCTGTAGTTTTTGTACAGTTTTCTATAGTTTTTCTGTTAATCATTTTATGACGTATATGGGAGAAATTTGTTCACTGATTTCTTGATGACATAAGTTCCTTGGGTATTACGATATGTATAGTAAAGACTAGCACAATACAAGTAATTATGGATCACAAAATTTATAGCCATATTCACTCAAGTACAAGAATGACCCTACCCTTGAGGAAAATTTATTTTTAACATATCCTGACTAACAAAATTATTAACTGTTTTAATGACATAATCTGACAAAGTCAAGTCTTACCTATTCTAAACATATGCCACTTATTGACTGCCTATCTTTTGATCATACAAAGAGAAATAAAATAAAAAGGAAATGCTTAATATTAATTTTTATCTTCTTCCTTTTTTGCTTACTATCTAAGCCAGTTGTCTGTGATATTATTACTGTCACCAGTATCATTATAGGGGATGACAATTTGCCTAACTAACGAGAGGTGAGACCGGAGACTGTGTATTTCTGTACAGAGTGATTCAAGAGGAAATATATAAGCTTTGTGGGGTGACAGTATTGGTGATTCTGAACAAAAACCTATAAATGAACACATGCCCCTTTCTAAGGGGAGTTGGAATGCCCTATCCCGACAATGTTAAGTTTAGTGACTTGGCTTCCCTGTATTTCAGGAACCACTGTAGCCATTGACATGGAACTTTTACAGGACATTAAACTGTATGTTCTGAGTCTACTAAAGTACAATAATTGCATTTCAGACACTGCTTTCAGAAATACAATTTTTTGATTACACGGCAAAAATTTTGTGTACTTTTTGTACATTATCCTAAGTAATTTTAATTATACATAACATTATGTTCTTCTTTTAGTTCATTATACTCAGGATATGTATTTTATTACTCCCTGGAAATTTGAATACTCTACTCAAAGTGGTTTTTGAAATTTAGGAAAAAATGCAACAGAAAATGTAAATTTTCAAGAACGGCTTATAAAATTTCAAAAGACTGTAACTCACTTAATATGTGCTTAATTTTTTATCTTTAGTCATTCAGATGCACCCTGCACCATATTGTATATCATCCTCTGACTTTTTTCCAAGTTTTTCTTCTTTCTGGACTCCTTAGTGGTACTCTGCTATATCAATGTGAACCTTGTCCATCCATTCAAGTTCTCTGATGCAGTTTCCTCCAGGATTAATTCCCATATGCTGTAGCACCAATGTTGCCATCATTAAAAGCAATAACAGCATCACTGACCCTCCCCCCCCCCCCCCCTCCCCCCACTTTAGTGTCTTTATTCCAACAAAAACATTTTTTGGCAAACGAGTCCATGAGTCCATATAATCTGTTGTTATAGGTTATCTGTCTTGAGCTGACTGCAATGTAATTAAAAAGAAAATGTGCAGACTATGTAAAGAAACACCAATACCACAGAAGATGCTTTGTAAATAAAAGCAAAATGCATCTGGTGTAATTCTTTTTAACTACACTGCAGTCAACTCAAGACAGATGACCTATAACAACAGTGGTTAACAGCTGCTGCAGAAGATGGCCACACAAGCAAACCAGTCCATTTAAGATTATTGAACAACTCATTGGGATTTTGAGTCTGACTGTGCAGACACTTCTTCAGTAATTCAGGATTTGCCAGGTCTCTTGTAAATAAGTTTTATGATATCCACGACTGCTGGTGGGATGGAATGTTTATGGCTGTGCGAGCTGTTTGAGTACTGGGCATTGTGGTAATTGCACCATGAATCAGGTCCATGAGGGCAGCCCATACTACCTGCTTCATTTTCAACAAATGCTCAGTATTATTTCTAATGGCCACCCCATTATACTGCTGTAGTTCATCAACCATTTTGTCTGTCACCCTGCCTCTTATGGTTTTACCACCAGAAAGTTTCTTGTCTCTCAAACTTTGTTTCAACTTCCTCGACCTGGTGTCCATCCTCTTCTGGACATGACCAACACATTCCAGTTTTGTGATAAACTTCTCACGATAAGACTAAGCGGCTACTACACTGTTGTATGCTTTTGAGTCCCCATCACCTAAGAACTTAGTGTAACACACTCCCCTTTTGTTCACGTCTCCATACTACCCCTTGTTCCTTCATAATTTCTGTCACAGATATGCCCTTCTTCATTCCCTGATTTACACTTACAACAATGTTTGGTTAAAATCTGGAAAACTATTACCTTTCCAGTATCCACACTGGTAACCGTAGCAACAGAATTCTTAGAATTGTAGCCGCACTTCTGCCAAGTGCCATCAAAAGTTACTGGTACGTCAGTCAGTCATACCGTCATTTATGTCAACAGTTTCATTTGCAGCACCGTTCATTGACTCACATGCAACAGATTCCACAATAGCACCAATAAATCCCGCATACTTGTCGATTTTACGAGATGGGCGTGGCATATTCATCGCGGCACACATTGTTTCTGCTGCAGTGTGTCCTTTGCCAGTAGCTCTCAATCCACAAAAACACCTAACATTTACTTCAAAATAATTATCTTTACACTTATCAGAATTCCAAAATGAATGAGATATATTTACAACTGACACAATTAATGATAAGTTTCCTGGCTAATCCATTTGATACCTCATTGTCCTCACGTAAACTAACTGGCCCTCCACATATTTTAGAACATACGCATACACCTAACACCCTTGTTAAGATGTGTAAATCTATCAGAATATAACCTAACCTACCGTTTACATCACTTTATTTTTGAGAAAACTGTGTATCACAATGTTTTATTTTAATCTTCGAAGCACTAATGGGTGTTTTCCTAGATACGGACGAGTTTGCCTGTATTTCATTGTCTGTAACTTCACATGCCACATGCTGAACACAATGTTTCCCTTTATTCGAAAATCTGTTACCATGAAACCCATGTTTCTTAAAAGCACTTCGTTTTGGCATCATATTTTACTTTTTGAGAGATTTACTAATCTATTCACTGTTTTTGACAGTGCTACCGATATAAACACATAATTTAACCTTTATAACACAGTAATCCACAGCCTTCTATATAAAAAATTACCAATTTTGTTAGATCTTGAAGTAATGCGCATAAAAATTTTAACATTTTCAACTGGTGTAGATTACATTTAAAAAAAATAAAATAAAATACTTCCCATGTGAGTTTATAAGTGATAGATACATCATTTCATTTGCAAAATTGCAAATTTTATAATGCGATAAAAATCCAAAAATGTGAAAAACAAAAAATCCGTTCTAACTCCCCTTAACATACAGCTGTTGAAAAATCCATATGGCCAGTAACACTGTACCTCACTGAAATGTACTCCTAGCATCGGATCACTCGCCCGGCCACGGAAGTCACCCGATCTTCCTCCCTTAGATTACCGTTTATAGGGTTAGCTCAAGAGCGAAATCAACAAGCGCGGAGTGGACACAAATGGGGAACTTCTCGCTCATATTTTATGTGCGTACATAACCGTGAGCGCAAGTGAAGTACGAATCGGAAAGGTCAGTAAAGACAATACGACACAATCTAATGTTACTTCGGTTGTATTTGCACGCAAGTGCCGGTGAAGGAGGACGTGCGACTGAGACGTGTGCACTCGAGTAAAGGACCGTAAGAATGAGCTCAGACCAGCAACACAGCACACACTACAATTTTTTGAATGTCCTTTGTGAGGAAATGTACATAATTAAGCACAACATGACACCACAATGTTTCATTTACTATGACCTTCATTTCCCCTGTTCTTCTCTGTGTTCCTTAGTTTCCTCAGAAAATGATACGAACAGGACATACGTTCGTATGACACTTTTTGTTCAGAATCACCAATAGTATTGCCCCTCAAAGCATGTACCTTTCCTTCTGATTCGCAGTGTGTCACAAATATTTGGCTGCTTCTACAGAGTATGTTGTGGCTAGGGTGTGAACTGCAAACACTGCTGTTTCTTTTTGAATAAACATCTATACCAATGTGAGATTGTGACGAATTCCTTCACACCTCATTTGTCTGCCAACTGCTTTCTCACTGGCAGTTGACAGATCCTCTTTTGTTCCCACCGTAGCTCACGGTGTGCACGAAACACGTAAGTAAGCCACTGGCCCCTATCTAGACTTCTCTCTTCTCCCACAAAAATATATCGTATTTTGAGTATTTGTCTGATTTTAGTCGCTTCAATTCAGACTGCTAATGGATTCAGGCAAACTACAGTTTAAACACTGTGGATGTTCATAAAAAGCCCAGATTCGGTATCGCGACAAAATTTCCTGTCCACTAACCACGGGAGAAGCCAGTTTCGCTCGAAGCTTACGGGGATGTGACTCCCGATATCCGTCCGAGTTCTCAGCTGAGCCGGTGTCACTGTACCCAGTCCGATCCTTCCGAATCCTTCGCAAGAGATGCGTGCGAGACCTCGATTGCCAAAGGTTTATCTGTAAATGTAAAATGACCCTATCTATAATACTGAAATTCCATCCCAGAACCTGGCCCTATTTGCAGAATAGAGGCAACAAAAATTTGATTTTCAATGTTTTGTGTAATTATTGACCAAATTTCAAAATTTTAAGAGCTGTCATAATCTGCTCATGAAGTGGTCCAATCTTATGTTAAAAGTGTAACACAAGTATTACAGTTAAAAACAGTGTGCTTGCCTTGATGCAATGTAATTGATGGCATGCAAATACCCGGACATCATTGATCCACTATTTGAGGATGAGAGCCCTTGGCGAGTCCCAAGTATAAGCGTAATTTCAAGCCTCTACAAATGTTCTTCTCACTGACACCCCCCCCCCCCTCCACACACACACACACACACACACACACACACACACACACACACACACACACACACACACACACACACACAAAAAAAATGATGAAAGGAAAATAAATTTGTCACTTACTAAATTTTCACTGTTCTTGCTGTAAAAATTTAGCATCAGGTGTGACATTTTAATTTATTACTTCTTTACTACTGACCTCATTTGCAACACAGTTTGCAGACAGTATCCACACATACCATTGAATGTGCCTGCAAAATATTATCAGTGTAGAAATGGAGCACAAATTACACAGTTTATATTCAGCCAAAGTTTCGTAACGAGAGCACTTAGTGACTTTCAACAAACTTTCAGCATCGTCTGAAACCTCCCCTAAAGGTTTTTTCTCTTGCACACCTAACGTCAAATATTTAACGCATTAACTGATTTGTAAATTAACCTGATGTCGGAAACTGTTTTATATGTGGGATTTCATTCTTTAAAGAACGGTTTAATGGTATCAATCCATTTCCCAATGTAAAAACGTTGACCTCAGCTGCAACAGTTCAATCTACGGATGTCAGACAACTCTGTATTTCTCGAATGACAGATCTGGGAAGACACCTTGTGCTATAATCTGGTCAATACTGTATTTTAAATTTAAGCCGCGCTAAATTTCTGGAATGGTTTCAGTTTTGTGCACTGTCCTTTATTTTTCAAATTAAATCACCTTTTTACATTCACCACTACAGAGTTTCAGCTGCGCAGCCATTCTCGAGTGTAAAGTACGAGGGCCTGCTGAAAAGTAATGCCTCCGAATTTTTTATGTGAAAACTCTTAAAAAGTTTCTTAAATCAAACAGACATTATTCTCACGCTACACTTTTATTCTTCACATCTCCATATTTATTTCTCGACACAGTCATCCTGGCGACGAACACGTTTCTCCTGACGAGAGGCCAGTTTTTTGACACTGTCACTTTGTTGATGGGGCTGCAACCTTTCGTCGCTATCAAAGTGAAGTCTCAGAAGGTGTTCTTTAAGTTCGTCACAGCACTGGTGTTCGGTCCGCCACTGTCACCCAGGAGGAGATGGTGCTCCACGCGTGGACGAACTTTTCGAACTGGAAGCTCACAGTTTCTCACAAACCGTCACACGCCCCCGTATTACACGCTACAATTCGGAGCCCTCTAGCAGCAGAGGGCTGTGAACGTGTAAACGTGAAGAATAAAGGTGGAGAATGTTAATAACTTCTTTTATCTAAAAAGCTTTAAGAAATTTCACATTAAAAAATTCGAAGGCATTACTTTTCGGCACACCCTCCTATGAGCTGAAGTAGGGTTGCAGTGAGTGTACTTGTCTGCACCACACAATAGTAGAAGCTGAGTGTGTTCTTCCTACAATTCTGAAGTCTGTCAAACCACACTACGCTTCTACAACTGAGTGACGTTGCCAAATATGTGCATTTAATGGATTGTACTTCACACCTGAGAATGCCTGCACAACTGAAATTTGTAGTAGCAAACAACCTAAATAAAAGGACGGTTTAATCCCAACAATAACAACTAGCACAGCAAAAACTGAAATCATACACAACAAAACGTGCTGTTAATTTTTTATATTGTTCCATTTCCAAAAACCTGAAGCTGCACTTTGTTTCGTGAAAGTCTCGTATGCTGCAGTGCGTAATGTGTCGTGTCACACTGAAAGTGCAGACGTACAATTAAATTGAACTCGAATCTCGGAGAGGGGTGCAATTTTATTTCCGGTCTCTCTAAATCCGAATCTCGGTGCACCTATAATTCACAAATGCTGCCGACCGACTGCATCCTATCCGAATACCGAGCACAGTGCGAACGAGGACGATAATTTTTAAAATATTGTCGACAGCCGGAGGTTATTTTTTACTGCCGTATACCGTCTGACCGGCTACCGCTTCACAGCTACCGATACTTCGTGGCTCAGTATGCAGCCGAATGAAAAGAATGAGCTCGAGGAAGATACCGCTAAATGGTGAACAGCAGTGACGTCTGAGAATACGGGATGTTCTCGACACGCCCTCGGTATTTCGGCAGTGAACTTGTCTGGGATGCACGGTGCCTCTCTTGTGGCGTGCAGTCGGACGAGCAACTCCGCGACGAGTTAGTCTTCCTCGAACCTTCTCTACTAGTGCGGCACTCTGCAGTTCGTGACAGGTAATTGTCAGTACTGTGCGGCTTTGTGCACCGACTCCTCACGTCATCTGGAGAGACGGTCTTATAGACCGAAGCTGGTAACCGGAATCAAAAATCTAAAAAAAAAGAAAAATCTATTGCAACCTGGACTTTTTTTGTTAAAAATGTATGAAATGCACAAACTGTTACAATACATTAATTTGCCTGAGGTCAGAAGAGTATTTCTTCAACAGAAGCACACATTGGGAATGCTGTGTTAAGTTGATAACCGAACATGTTGCAGAAACATCCTTGTGGACCTACAAATTCTTACACTTAAATGCTAATCGTATGCCCCTTAATGGTATTTGTGATTAATAGCAAGAGACAATTTAGGACGAACTTTCCAGTTCTCGACCACAGTACTAGATGTGAAAATAATTTCTTCACAGACTACGCGTACTTATCTACAGTTTAGAATGGAGTTTTACTCTCCGGTTTTTAAGTATCGACACAGTGCCTGCAAACGTCGCGCAGGAAATTCAAAGTCCCCACAGATTCGTAAACGAAGTGAAGGAATTACTCACTGGCCACTCCTACAAATTATTACAATATCTGGACACGCGGATGGTAAATTGCACATAACTCTAATGTTTAACATAAACAGGTTTTGATTTTGCTAGTACACAAACAACTGACAGTGGTCTGTTTAACATTACATAAATGTTTTATATAAAGTGTCAGACAACAACAATAGGCGAATAGTAGTGGACAAGATAAAACTGGCTCCAAAATATTGACTATGATACTGACGTGGGATCGATATGTGACGATAACTGTCACAGAAGGTGCTGGAAATGGCCATCACTGACATCGGGACTCAGCTTACCAAACTGTGACAGCACCAATGTCTTCAGTGTTCTGCTGTAGCTCTTCCAGTATGTGAGCATTACTGGAGTACACCTGACCCTTCAATTTGTTCCACAGGGAAAGAGATCAGGTAACAGAGGTGCTAGGTGATCACTTCGCCTCTGCAAGTCGTCCTCTCCTCGTAGAATACCTCGTGGTCGACGAGGCAGTCTGTGCTCTTGCCGAAATATCTGTACAATAATTTATCTTCTCCAAATTGATCCACGTGTGGATTAAACAGTTTCAGAACGTACCAGTCGGTGTTAACGGTTCGCGTTTCGATGTGGAAACCTGATACTGCGCACAAGCACTGATCTCGAGATCACGTGACAGCTCTTTAGAGTTCTGCCGAGGATTTTCTGACGGAAAATGGCGCGCATTCTGAGAGTTCTGTGCCCTAAAAGGTTGAAATGGACCTCATCTGCAGAAACGAAAAAATTAGGATCCAAAAGTCCCAGTTCCTCTTCACTCGGAAACAACTGCCAGAACTCGTCGCTCGAAAGTTCGTCCGGACGCTTTAACTCGTGTGGCCGACGGTCTCGCCACAGTGGTAACGCCACTTCCGGTCAGATCGCCAAGTCTAGCACTGGGACGAGTGACTGTCCCGTCTGCCGGCAACTGGGGTGCACTCTGCCATTACGAGCTCAACCGAGGAGCTACTCGACCGAAGACTAGTGGCTCCGATCACAAAAGCTGGAAACGGCCAGGAGTGCGGTCTGCTGACTGAGTTACCCTCTGTGTCTGCATCCAGTGACACCTTCAGGCCGAGGACGAGACGGCAGTCGGTCGGCACCGTCGAGTCTTCTGAGGCGTGCCGGGCACGAGTTTAACTGGTGCACGACAGTAAATTTTTAATGATACGAATGCAGGTCCTTTTCGATAACGTTTCGACACCACGATCCCGTGACTGCCGTTCGCACGGATAAACGTCATCGAGTTTTCGTCGGACTTTGTTCCGGGCTTTCCTTTACTCGAGCAATATTTTCTGGCATTTGGAATCTGTTTGGACAGTTACGGTTTTTATTCATTACGTGCATCATATTTGCCACTACATTTTGCATCGCAGACCTCACCAGAGGTTTTTCGAAACACTTCCGGTCTCAAACTGTGACACAAACAGCCGAGCGCACATTTTCTACCGACTGCACTTCGCACGACACTCGACGGTCGACGTGCAACTGTTTTACAGTCAGCAACATTTTGTGTCACGTTGCACCAGTCGGTAAATGCGTCTGCTCCTCCCACTTGCTGAGATGCAGAGGTACAGCAAACTACTCGGGACAGAGCGTGCGGAAGATGCGCACGTGAAGACGTGTGACGGCAGCCACGTATTCCGGCCCCTCCTCTCACGGTCAGCTCAGCTCTCCTGTCAGTTCCGCACCAGTCTCGGGCCAGTTTTATTTTGAACGAGGGCAGCTGCAGCAGCTGTTTCCAACATGTCTGTTTCTCTCCTAATATACCCTCAGAGGTAGGTGTTTAAGGAACAGAGTGAATGAGTTGGGAATCAATAATTACATCTCATTTTGTTAGAAAACTGACAACTGCTGTTGCTGACAGAATTCAATCCGTTGGGGCACTCAGAAAATCCTCGATGTGGAGACCTGTTTATATTTTCCTTCGGTGTAGATCTGAGGTGAGTCTGTCTCGAACATTTCACGTGGTTATTTGTAGCGAGTTATGTGACGAGTGTTCTTCCTTTAACTGTAGCATGTGACTCATTTTACTAGTAGGCAGGCACTTTCTAGTGCCGAGCCATTCGAATGAATCTGCTGCGAGGTTTGTCTGTATTGGAATGTTTCTGGATAGGAGAAATCATAAAATTTTCATATTATACTATTTTATAATAATAAATGTATTCCATGAGTCTCAATGTGAAATTACAGTGTATAGAAGATATTCCTTCCTTTTTATTTTTAGATCTGAATGCAATTCTTTAATGTTGTTGAAACCGACATGCAAGATTACAGTGTAATTGTGCCAGGAAATAAATAATTTTCAAGAACTACACCAATCAGACAATACAATTAGCCTTATCAGTGTGATCCTCTGTCTACATACGATATGATCGAGTGGTTGTATTACTTTGGAATTTTTATCACATTGAACTCTCCCTCTGGTCATTTTCCCGTGGTTTAGGGGTAGCATCTTTGGTTAGTCATCAAACTGTCCTCAGTCACAGGTTCGAACCCCACCACTGCTTAAATTTTGAATAATAATCAGCACTGGCAGCTGAAGACTTTCAGCATAAGAAGTCACCCCCATTCTGCCAACGACCTTGTCGAAGATGGCGCTACCTTCCTGTCGGGTTGGAAAACTGCCCCTAAAGGTGGAAGAATAGGCAACGATCGACGGCATAAGGATGTAGAAGACAATGGAAACTACTGCATTAACGATACATAATGTATATCCGCAGGACGTGTGTCCCGTAATTAGGAAGTGTCGTGATGATTTCTCTATTGCCAAAAGGTTACGGAATATTTCCGCATTCGGATCTACAGGAGGGGTCTGCCAAGGGGGAGGTGACCGTGAGAAAAAGACTGACTGACTACTGAAACGATAATGTTCTAGGATTCAGGGCGTAGAATGTTAGAAGCGAGGATGCGGTAGGGAAGTTAGAAAATCTGAAAAGCGAAATGCAGAGACTCAATCTAGATGCAGTGGGGGTCAGTGAAGTGAAATGGAAAGAAGACAATGATTTCTGGTCAGATGAGTAATAGGGTAACATCAACAGCAGCAGAAAATTGTATAACAGGAGTAGAATTCGTTATGAACAGGAAGGGAGGACGGGAGTGTGCTACTGTGAACAGTTCAGTGCTAGGGCTGTTCTCATCACAATCAACAGCAAACCCACACCGACAATGATAGTTAAAGTATACGTGCCAGTGTCGCAAGCAGGGGATGAAGAGAGAGAGAAAGTATATGAGAATACTGAACAGGTTATACGGTACGTAAAGGGAAAAGAAAATCTAGTAGTCACGGGAGACTGGAATTCAGTTGTCGGGGAAGAAGCTGAAGAAATGGCTACAGGAGATTATGGGCTTGGGACAAGGAATGATAGAGGAGAAAGATTAATTGAGTTCTGTGATAAATTTCAGCTAGTGATAGTGAATACTCTGTTCAAGAATCACAAGAGGAGGAGGTGTACCTGGAAAAGGGCAGCAGACACAGGAAGGCATCAGTCAGATTACAGAATCCGAAACCAGATACTGGATTGTAAGACGTACCCAGGAGCAGATAAAGACTCAGACAGGCAGGCTGAAGTTTAAGAGATTAGTCAGCAATAATCAATGCGGAAAGAAGTGGGATACAGAATGAAGAGATACGCTTGAAGTTCCCTAATGCTATAGCTACTGTAATAAGGAATAGCTTGGTAGGCAGTACAGTTGAAGAGGAATGGGCCTGTCTATAAGGACAATCAGAGAAGCTGGGAAGAATCATTTAGGCACAAAGAAGCCAACCGTGAAGAAACAATGGGTAACAGAAGAAATACCTCAGTTGATTGATGAAAGGAGGAAGTACAAAAATGATACGGGAAACTCAGGAATACAGAAATGCAAGTCACTGAGGAATGAAATAAATGGGAAATGCAGGGAAGCTAAGACGTAATGGCTGCATGAAAAATGTGAAGAAATCAAAAGAGAAATTATTGTCAGAAGAACAGACTCAGCACATAGGAAACTTAAAACAACCTTCGGTTACATTAAAAGTAAGGGTGGTAACATTAACAGGAATTCCACTGTTAAATGCAGACAAGGGAGCAGATAGGGGGAAAGAATACACTGAAAGTCTCTGTGAGGGAGAATATCGGTCTGATGTGATAGAAGAAGAAACGAGAGTCGATTTGGAAGCGATAAGGGATCCAGTATTAGAATCAGTATTTAAAAGAGCTTTGGAAGACTTAGGATCAAATAAGGCAGAAATTTCTAAAATCGTTGGGGGAAGTGGCAACAAAATGACTATTCACGTCGCTGTGTAGAATGTACGAGACTGGCGACATACCGTATGACTCTCGTAAAATTATCATCGACACAATTCCGAAGACAGCAAGAGCTGACAAGTGCGAGAATTATTGCTCAATCAGCTCGTGCGTCCAAGTTGGTTACAAGAATAATATACAGAAGAATGAAAAAGAAAATTGGGATGTGTTAGATGACAGATCAGTTTGGCTTTAGGAAAGGTAAAATTCTGATGATGCAGTTGATAATGGAAGCAATACTAAAGAAAAATCAAGACACATTCATACAGTTTGTCGACCTGGAAAAAGCATTTGACAATGTCAGATGGTGCTTGATGTTTGAAAATCTGAGGAAAATAGTGCTAAACTATCAGGAGAGATGGGTAATATACAACATGTACAAGAGCCAAGAGGGAATAATAAGAGTGGAAAACCGAGAACAAAATGATGAGATTAAAGAGGATGCAAGACAGGGATGTAGTCTTCCAAACCTACTGTCGAATCTATACATCGACGAAGCAATGATGGAAATAAAAGAAAGGTTTGAGAGTGGAATTAAAATTTGAGGTCAAAGGATATCGACGACACGATTTGCTGATGACATTGCTATGCTCGGGGAAAGTAAAGAAGAATTACGTGATCTGCTGAATGGAATAATCAGTCTGATGACTAGATAATACAGATTGAGAGTAAATTGAAGAAAGACGAGAGTTACGAGAAGTACATGGAATGAGAAAAGTGAGAAACTTAACATCAGGATTGATGGCCAGGAAGCAGATGAAGTTAAAGGAATTCTGCTACCTAGGCAGCAAAATAACCGCGACAGACGGAGCAAGGGGGGCGTCAAAAGCAGACTAGCAAAAAGAGCATTCCTGGCCAAGAGAAGTCTACTAGTATCAAAAATAGGCCTTAATTTTAAGAAGAAATTTGTGAGAATGTACATCTGGAGTACAGCATTGTACGGTAGTGAAACACGGACTTTGGGGAAACCGGAACAGAAGAGAATCGAGCATCTGAGTTGTGGTGCTACAGACAAATGTTGAAAATTGGGTGGACTGATAATGCAAGGAAGAGGAGGTTCTGTGCAGAATCAGAGAGGAAAGGAAAGGAATACGTGGAAAACACTGACAAGCAGAAGGGACAAGATAATAGTACATCTGTTAAGACATCAGGGAATCACTGTCATGGTGCTAGAGGAACTGTAGAGGAAGGCAGATTGGAATACATCCAGTAAATAATTTAGGAAATAGGTTGCAAGTGCTATTCAGACGAAGAGGTCGGCACAGGAGAGGAATTCGTGGTGGGCCGCATCAAACCGGTCAGACGACTGATGACACAGAAAAAGACAGTCAATGTGCCAGACGGACAACTGGTGGCATTCTGAAACTCGCGAGTGATTCATTCCACCGATTTCGTGCAATTTTTTACAACTGCTATCCACAGTGTTCGACTGTCTCTGTCAGTGCGTGAAGTATGCCCGGGCTCAGCTTACCTGTGGTAGTCCCTCCACATTTCCATTTCACAACTGCCTCTCCAGAAGAGGATTCGGGCAGCTTTAGAAGTCGTAATGTCCCCAACCGGTGTGTCAGTTACACGATATTCGACGACTAGTCTACGAGCTCTCCTGACCGGTCCATTCTGCTGTCACTTCTTCTCTAGGCTTCAAGTGCTGCCCTCTCGACAACCAGACTCTTTACTTTCAGCACCTACCTATAACCTTATGCTTACGTATATACCTGGTCCCAGCTTCTTTAAAAGTTTCTTCACAGCGACTGTATACCTTAGAGAGTCGCTCGTCTACTAGTTACGTATGTAGGTGGGTGCGAGGAAAATTGTTCTTCTAAACTTGAGCTACAGTTTTTCTACAGGCCCCTATCGGGAGCTAATTGTTTCGAGTTGCTAACTAAGATATGGAAATACTGCCGCCTTATCTGGTTTGGTGACTACTTTTTTTAATTGTTCACTACAGTTTGGTAATCATTGCTACAACTGTATCACAGTAAATAATGCTAGTTCAAATATGGACTTCTGCAAAGAGGTCAAGTCTATTCGGTGCCACTAGGTCCGATACATACGCACGACGAGTGGGCTCCTACGCTATTTGTTGTACGAAGTCTTTAGAGGAGGTACGCAGGATGCATTCTCACACCCACTGCCTTCGAGGCTGCAATTTTGCAAATTAACCGTTTGCATTAAAGTCTCCTCCGATTATGACACAGTGATAGGGGAACACGTGAACTAGCAAACTGAGCTTTTCTCTAAAGTTTTCAACAGGAAGATCCAATAACACATTTATGCCCACAACTCTTACCGAGTCTTGCCCGTGCAATCTCGTGCGTAGCTTCAATTTCTATCTAAGTGGATCTGAGTTTCTCATCTACTGCGACAAATGCACCACTTCCATTTACAGTTAGCCTATCCTTTTGATATACACTTACATTTTCCCAAGAAATCTCACTGTTATCAGTACCAGGTTTTATACATCTTTCTGTACCTAATCTAATAAGGCTTCATTTTATTTTAGGTGGGCTTCAAACTCTGCCATTTTGTTGTTTACTTCTGGGGGACAATGACAGGGGAGGGTGGGTGGGGTGGGGGCAACATTTCTGTGGATGCTACAAGATGCTTCCAGATCTCCTACAGCTACTGTTTTGCAAAGTGCCAGGCCAGTCACAGCTGCCTAATTTAAAAACCCTTTAAGGCACCCAACACAGTCGGCTAGCAGGGTAGCAGCCTCTGACCTATAGTGCACACTCAGCTCAATTAGGGGGACCCTACAATTTTCAACCACGAGGCACAAGTCTAGGAAGTCGCAGCCTACCTACTAGGAAGCACTGACGTGCAAGTGCGACGACATTACTGCTCTCTCTCTCTCTCTCTCTCTCTCTCTCTCTCTCTCTAGTACAGACAGAACGTTCCCACTCACCTGGCATGTTCTCACGTGTGCTTTCAATCACTGAAACCTACGCTGCCGAAAGACCTTTTATCTCCACCTTCAGGTGCGTGTACCTCCCTCGGAACACGTTTCTCGTCTTATGCCCACATCACCTCTTCTGCTCCTTATCCTCTAAGGAATCATTTCCTGCAGTTTGTCAACAGTTGGAAAATTCACCTTGCCCTTCTACATTAGGAGAAAAACAACCACCGTTCCTGCTATTCTGCTCAGCTGCTGCTATTAACTGATTCTTCAAAAAAAAAAAAAAAAAAAAAAAAAAAAAAAAAAAAAAAAAAAAAAAAAAACCACCTCTAGCTGACTAAATACTGGCAAAATCGGTAGGTGTCTGGTACAAATATTAGTGTTTTGTGGAATTTACACCCTCGAGTCCGAGTATTCAGATATATTGCAGGAGCAGTGCTACCAAGGTACTCCTTTCACTCATTTTTAAATATTTGGTGACATCAGATATTCCGCCAAAAATCTACTGGCAACCTGTTACAGTCTTTTGCACCACAATATAAAATTCCATTCCGACCACAGAGAGGAATGTATAGACAGTGTTGAAATTACTTCTACTTCAAGTATTGTCGTCGTGAATTGTCGAGGTGTCCTAAATTTACCTGTATTGAACACACGCACTGTTACGGGGTATACGTATTAGCACAAAAGTGTAAGAATCCATAGGTCTATTCCAATGCTTCTGAATGACTTTCAGTTATCAACTTCACGAAAAATTATTATTGTACAGCCACTAAGCAAAGAAGGCAATTCTGAAATGAGGAAGGAATATACAATGGAAATGAACTATATTACAAACTTTCAGGGACAATAGAGAAGGGTAAGAGTATTCATTTGAGGTAGGGGACCGTGATCCAGAAACAACTGAGCAGAAATTACAAGCAAAAATCAATCTGAAACCTCTGTCAGTGGAATATGCATGTACCAGTACTGTTTATGGTGAGATTGTAGGGTAGCCAACTTTTAGAGATGGCAGTATAAACTAAAACAAGAAAATGTCTAGTAAACATGAGCTTTAAAGTGTGTACCTTACGAGCTATGGGTATTTGAAATAATCTCGTCTCCTGAAAAGGCACCCACAGCTTGTACGGCATGCATTTTGCAGCCCATATCTAAAGTAATTTTTTTAAATATCTCCTCAAAATACATGGAAATCCAGAGAGCTTGCAGCAGAAGAGATGCTTCACGCTATTGAAGATGAACACGTGCTCATAGCTCAGAAAGTATTTGTTTTAGGGCCCATGTTTACTAGACCTCTTGGTCCACACCACCACCACCACCTCTGGAAGTTGCCTACTCTACAGCCGTAGTAACAACAGGACCAGTACATGTATTCCACAGTCAGATACATCAGAATGATCTTTGCTTATAACTTTCTACTTGGTCATTTCCAGACCAGGTTTCCTTGCCCCTCAAAACTGGTAAATTTACCCATCATTCTTGAAACTATGTAACATCATTGTGGAACCTTCCTGTATAAGAAAGGTGAAACACACTCAGATTTTAAGAAGCATGTAATAATTCCAGTTCTAAAGGAGATGCTCACAGGTGTGAATATTACCGAACCGTCAGTTTAATGTCACAGCTGCAAAATACCGACACATGTTATTTACATACGAATGGAAATACTGGTACAAGCTGACATTGCGCAAAATCAGATTGGGTTCTGGAGACAAGAGGAAGTACTGACCCTACGACTTACATCAGAAGAAAGATTAAAGGAAGGTAAACCTGGGTGTGTAATATTTGCAGACTTCGAGAAATCTTTTAACAATGTTGACTGGGAGCAAAAGGTTATATACATCCCGTACAGACTTATAAGAGTAGGACATGGAAGGGAAGCAGTAGTTGAGAAGGGAGTAGGGCACACTTGTAGCCTATCCCCAATGTTATTCAATCTGTACATTGAGGAAATACACTGGTGTCCAAAATTAAAGCAACGAACAGAAATTTTGCAAGGTTGTGTTTATTTTGCCACAAAACAGCATAAACAGATGATAGTAAAGTAGAAACAAAGCAAAAAATACAGAATGTAAACAACTGCAACATGTATAATGGTAGACACAAATGTTCTTTGTTTTTTTCAGCTTAATGGATTTGCACACACATTTCGACAACTGATTAATGTTCTCAGTATGGGATGTGCCCATCTCTGGTAACAATACAGACCTAACAACAATGGGGTATGTAGTGAATGATGTCATCAATCTCATGTTGAGGCAAAAACACCCATTCTTCCTGCTGATCTGCTCGCAAGTCTCGGAGAGTGGTCGGTGGAAGCTGATGTTATGCAACCCGTGTCCCCAGTGCATCCCAGACACACTACGGGATTCAAATCGGGAGAGCGAGCAGACTACGTCGTGCACGCAGTGTCGTCAGTTTTCGAGAAAACGTCAACCGCCTGTGTTCTACAAGGTCAAGCATTATCGTCCGTCAGTACGAAGTCTGGACCCACAACACATTGCAACAACCTTACGAGGTCCCGAGATCCCGTCACGACACCCGATAGCAGTTAAACCTCGACAGTTCACGAGTAAAATTTCTTCAGGAGGTGTTCGGGTGGTTCACATAATCCCTACCCACACCATTAGAGATTCTCCACGATATCGGTCTCTTTCTGCAATGTTTCGGTCACGAAATTGAGTTCCGCGTTCCCTCCAGATACGAATCTGTCGAAAACCACTGTTCAGATCAAATCGAGACTTGTCTGTGAAAAGAATATTGGCCCACTGTTTCAAAGCCCAGGTGGCATACTGATGACTCCACTCTAGACATTCCCTTCTGTAAAGATCCGTCGGAGGTGCACAAACGGCAGGGCTCCGACAATAAAGGCCGCTCTGCCAAAGCCTTCCGTACACTGTTTGCGCCGATACGACACGTCCAGTGGATGCTGCGGCGTCCGATGCCAGTTGCCGTGCAGCACTAAGGCGGTACCGTCGTGCCCTTGCAACTAAATAATGGTACTCTCTTGCTGATGTCACACACATTCAGCCCTGTACTGCTCTGTGGGATACAGTGTCGGTCCCTATAAACAGTCGCCACATCCGAGAAACAACAGAACGATTTACATTAAGCCACCGGGCCACATCAGTTTGTGACTGTCTTGCCTCCACTCTTCCTAAGGCCCTCCACCACAGACGGTATGGTAGGCACATTCTCTGTGCCATACAGCACCGTCTGTGACTCTGTACACAGCGAGTGCGGGTACGGAAGTACACGGCAAACACTACCCGTCTCTGACTCTGTACACAGCGAGTGCGGGTATGGAACTACACGGCAAACACTACCCATCTGAGACTCTGTACACAACGAGTGTGGGTATGGAAGTACACGGCAAACACTACCCGTCTGTGACTCTGTACACAGCGAGTGTGGGTAGGGAACTACATGGCAAACACTACCCGTCTGTGACTCTGTACACAGCGAGTGTGCGTACGGAACTACACGGCAAACACTACCTGTCTGTGACTCTGTACACAGCGAGTGCGGGTACGGAACTACACGGCAAACACTACCTGTCTGTGACTCTGTACACAGCGAGTGTGGGTACGGAACTACACGGCAAACACTACCCGTCTGTGACTCTGTACACAGCGAGTGTGGATACGGAACTACACGGCAAACACTACCCATCTGTGACTCTGTACACAGCGAGTGTGGGTACGGAAGTACACGGCAAACACTACCCGTCTATGACTCTGTACACAGCGACTGTGGGTACGGAAGGACACTGCAAACACTACCCGTCTGTGACTCTGTACACAGCGAGTGTGGGTACGGAACTACACGGCAAACACTTTCCGTGTGTGACTCTGTACACAGCGAGTGTGGGTACGGAAGTACATGGCAAACACTACCCGTCTGTGACTCTGTACACAGCGAGTGTGGGTACGGAAGTACACGGCCAACACTACCCGTCTCTGACTCTGTACACAGCGAGTGTGGGTACGGAACTACACGGCGAACACTACCCGTCTGTGAATCTGTACACAGCGAGTGTGGGTATGGAACTACATGGCAAACACTACCCGTCTGTGACTCTGTACACAGCGAGTGTGGGTATGGAACTACACGGCTAACACTACCCGTTTGTGACTCTGTACACAGCGAGTGTGGGTACGGAACTACACGGCAAACACTACCCGTCTGTGACTCTGTACACAGCGAGTGTGGGTACGGAACTACACGGCAAACACTACTCGTCTGTGACTCTGTACACAGGGAGTGTGGGTACGGAAGTACACGGTAAACACTACCCGTCTGTGACTCTGTACACAGCGAGTGTGGGTACGGAAGTACACGGCAAACACTACCCGTCTGTGACTCTGTACACAGCGAGAGTGGGTACGGAAGTACACGGCAAACACTACCCGTCTGTTACTCTGTACACAGCGAGTGTGGGTACCGAACTACACGGCAAACACTACCCGTCTGTGACTCTGCACCCAGCTAGTGTGCATACGGAACTACACGGCAAACACTACCCGTCTGTGACTCTGTACACAGCGAGTGTGGGTACGGAAGTACACGGCAAACACTACCCGTCTGTGACTCTGTACACAGCGAGTGAGGGTACTGAAGTACACGGCAAACACTACCCGTCTGTGACTCTATACACAGTGAGTGTGGGTATGGAACTACACGGCAAACACTACCCGTCTGTGACTCTGTACACAGCGAGTGTGGGTACGGAACTACACGACAAACACTACCCGTCTGTGACTCTGTACACAGCGAGTGTGGGTACGGAAGTACACGGCAAACACTACCCGTCTGTGACTCTGTACAAAGCGAGTGTGGGTACGGAACTACACGGCAGACACTACCCGTCTGTGACTCTGTACACAGCGAGTGAGGGTACTGAAGTACACGGCAAACACTACCCGTCTGTGACTCTGTACACAGCGAGTGTGGGTATGGAACTACACGGCAAACACTACCCATCTGTGACTCTGTACACAGTGAGTGTGGGTACGGAACTACACGGCAAACAATACCCGTCTGTGACTCTGTACACAGCGAGTGTGGGTACGGAAGTACACCGCAAACACTACCCGTCTGTGACTCTGTACACAGCGAGTGTGGGTACAGAAGTACACGGCAAACACTACCCGTCTGTGACTCTGTACACAACGAATGTGGGTACAGAACTACACGGCAAACACTACCCATCTGTGACACTGTACACAGCGAGTGTGGGTACGGAACTACAAGGCAACTACTACCCGTCTGTGACTCTGTACACAGCGAGTGTGGGTACGGAAGTACACTGCAAACACTACCCGTCTGTGACTCTGTACACAGCGAGTGTGGGTACGGAAGTACACGGGAAACACTACCCGTCTGTGACTCTGTACACAGCGAGTGTGAGTACAGAAGTACACGGCAAACACTACCCGTCTGTCACTCTGTACACAGCGACTGTGGGTACGGAACTACACGGCAAACACTACCCGTCTGTCACTCTGTACACAGCGACTGTGGGTACGGAACTACACGGCAAACACTACCCGTCTGTGACTCTGTACACAGCGAGTGTGGGTACGGAACTACACGGCATTCACTACCCGTCTGTGACTCTGTACACAGCGAGTGTGGGTACGGAACTACACAGCAAACACTACCCGTCTGTGACTCTGTACACAGCGAGTGTGGGTACGGAACTACATGGCAAAAACTACCCGTCTGTGACTCTGTACACAGCGAGTGTGGGTACGGAACTACACGGCAAACACTACCCGTCTGTGACTCTGTACACAGCGAGTGTGGGTACGGATCTACACGGCAAACACTACCCGTCTGTGACTCTGTACACAGCGAGTGTGGGTACGGAACTACACGGCAAACACTACCCGTCTGTGACTCGGTACACAGTGAGTGTGGGTACGGAACTACACGGCAAACACTACCCGTCTGTGACTCTGTACACAGCGAGTGTGGGTACGGAACTACACAGCAAACACTACCCGTCTGTGACTCTGTACACAGCGAGTGTGGGTACGGAACTACACGGCACACACTACCCGTCTGTGACTCTGTACATAGCGTGTGTGTGTACGGAACTACACGGCACACACTACCCGTCTGTGACTCTGTACACAGCGAGTGTGGGTACGGAACGACACAGCAAATACTACCCATCTGTGACTCTGTTTACAGCGAGTGTGGGTATGGAAGTACACGGCAAACACTACCCGTCTGTGACTCTGTACACAGCGAGTGTGGGTAAGGAACTACACGGCAAACACTACCCGTCTGTGACTCTGTACACAGCAAGTGTGGGTACGGAACTACACGGCAAACACTACACGTCTGTGACTCTGTACACAGCGAGTGTGGGTACGGAACTACACGGCAAACACTACCCGTCTGTGACTCTGTACACAGCAAGCCTGGGTACGGAACTACACGGCAAACACTACCCGTCTGTGACTCTGTACACAGCTAGTGTGCATACGGAACTACACGGCAAACACTACCCGTCTGTGACTCAGTACACAGCGAGTGTGGGTACGGAAGTACACGACAAACACTACCCTTCTGTGACTCTGTACACAGCGAGTGTGGGTACGGCACTACACGGCAAACACTACCCGTCTGTGACTCTGTACACAGCGAGTGTGGGTACGGAACTACACGGCAAACACTACCCGTCTGTGACTCTGTACACAGCTAGTGTGCATATGGAACTACACGGCAAACACTACCCATCTGTGACTCTGTGCACAGCGAGTGTGGGTACGGAAGTACACGGCAAACACTACCCGTCTGTGACTCTGTACACAGCGAGTGTGGGTACGGAAGTACACGGCAAACACTCCCCTTCTGTGACTCTGTACACAGCGAGTGTGGGTACAGAAGTACACGGCAAACACTACCCATCTGTGACTCTGTACACAGCGAGTGTGGGTACGGAACTACACGGCAAACACTACCCGTCTGTGACTCTGTACACAGCGAGTGTGGGTACGGAACTACACGGCAAACACTACCCGTCTGTGACTCTGTACACAGCGAGTGTGGGTACGGAACTACACGGCAAACACTACCCGTCTGTGACTCTGTACACAGCGAGTGTGGGTACGGAAGTACACGGCAAACACTACCCGACTGTGACTCTGTACACAGGGAGTGTGGGTACGGAAGTACACGGCAAACACTACCCGACTGTGACTCTGTACACAGCGAGTGTGGGTATGGACCTACACCGCAAACACTACCCGTCTGTGACTCTGTACACAGCGAGTGTGGGTACGGAACTACACGGCAAACACTACCCGTCTGTGACTCCGTACACAGCGAATGTGGGTACGGAAGTACACGGCAAACACTACCCGTCTGTGACTCTGTACACAGCGAGTGTGGGTACGGAACAACACGCAAACACTACCCATCTGTGACTCTGTACACAGCAAGTGTGGGTACGGAACTACACCGCAAACACTACCCGTCTGTGACTCTGTACACAGCGAGTGTGGGTACGTAACTACACGGCAAACACTACCCGTCTGTGACTCTGTACACAGCGAGTGTGGGTACGGAACTACACGGCAAACACTAACCGTCTGTGACTCTGTACACAGTGAGTGTGGGTACGGAACTACACGGCAAACACTACCCGTCTGTGACTCTGTACACAGCGAGTGTGGGTACGGAACTACACAGCAAACACTACCCGTCTGTGACTCTGTACACAGCGAGTGTGGGTACGGAACTACACGGCAAACACTACCCGTCTGTGACTCTGTACATAGCGAGTGTGGGTACGGAACTACACGGCAAACACTACCCGTCTGTGACTCTGTACACAGCGAGTGTGGGTACGGAAGTACACGGCAAACACTACCCAACTGTGACTCTGTACACAGCAAGTGTGGGTACGGAACTACACGGCAAACACTACCCGTCTGTGACTCTGTACAAAGCTAGTGTGCATACGGAACTACACGGCAAACACTACCCATCTGTGACTCTGTGCACAGCGAGTGTGGGTACGGAAGTACACGGCAAACACTACCCGTCTGTGACTCTGTACACAGCGAGTGTGGGTACGGAAGTACACGGCAAACACTACCCGTCTGTGACTCAGTACACAACGAGTGTGGGTACGGAAGTACACGACAAACACTACCCTTCTGTGACTCTGTACACAGCGAGTGTGGGTACGGCACTACACGGCAAACACTACCCGTCTGTGACTCTGTACACAGCAAGTGTGGGTAGGGAACTACACGGCAAACACTACCCGTCTGTGACTCTGTACACAGCTAGTGTGCATACGGAACTACACGACAAACACTACCCATCTGTGACTCTGTTCACAGCGAGTGTGGGTACGGAAGTACACGGCAAACACTCCCCTTCTGTGACTCTGTACACAGCGAGTGTGGGTACAGAAGTACACGGCAAACACTACCCGTCTCTGACACTGTACACAGCGAGTGTGGGTACGGAACTACACGGCAAACACTACCCGTCTGTGACTCTGTACACAGCGAGTGTGGGTACGGAACTACACGGCAAACACTACCCGTCTGTGACTCTGTACACAGCGACTGTGGGTACGGAACTACACGGCAAACACTACCCGACTGTGACTCTGTACACAGCGAGTATGGGTACGGAAGTACACCGCAAACACTACCCGACTGTGACTCTGTACACAGCGAGTGTGGGTACGGACCTACACCGCAAACACTACCCGTCTGTGACTCTGTACACAGCGAGTGTGGGTACGGAACTATACGGCAAACACTACCCGTCTGTGACTCTGTACACAGCGAGTGTGGGTACGGAAGTACACGGCAAACACTACCCGTCTGTGACTCTGTACACAGCGAGTGTGGGTACGGAACAACACGGCAAACACTACCCATCTGTGACTCTGTACACAGCGAGTGTGGGTACGGAACTACACCGCAAACACTACCCGTCTGTGACTCTGTACACAGCGAGTGTGGGTACGGAACTACACGGCAAACACTACCCGTCTGTGACTCTGTACACAGCGAGTGTGGGTACGGAACTACACAGCAAACACTAACCGTCTGTGACTCTGTACACAGCGAGTGTGGGTACGGACCTACACGGCAAACACTACCCGTCTGTGACTCTGTACACAGCGAGTGTGGGTACGGAACTACACGGCAAACACTACCCGTCTGTGACTCTGTACACAGCGAGTGTGGGTACGGAACTACACGGCAAACACTACCCGTCTGTGACTCTGTATACAGCGAGTGTGGGTACGGAACTACACGGCAAACACTACCCGTCTGTGACTCTGTACACAGCGAGTGTGGGTACGGAAGTACACGGCAAACACTACCCGTCTGTCACTCTGTACACAGCGATGGTGGGTACGGAACTACACGGCAAACACTACCCATCTGTGACTCTGTACATAACGAGTGTGGGTACGGAAGTACACTGCAAACACTACCCGTCTGTGACTCTGTACACAGCAAGTGTGGGTAAGGAACTACACGGCAAACACTACCCATCTGTGACTCTGTACACAACGAGTGTGGGTACGGAAGTACACTGCAAACACTACCCGTCTGTGACTCTGTACACAGCAAGTGTGGGTAAGGAACTACACGGCAAACACTACCCGTCCGTGACTCTGCAAACAACGAGTGTGGGTACGGAAGTACACTGCAAACACTACCCGTCTGTGACTCTGTACACAGCGAGTGTGGGTAAGGAACTACACGGCAAACACTACCCGTCTGTGACTCTGTACACAGCGAGTGTGGGTACGGAACTACACGGCAAACACTACACGTCTGTGACTCTGTACACAGCGAGTGTGGGTACGGAACTACACGGTAAACAGTACCCGTCTGTGACTCTGTACACAGCGAGTGTGGGTACGGAAGTACACGGCAAACACTACCCGTCTGTGACTATGTACACAGCGAGTGTGGGTACGGAACTACACGGCAAACACTACCCGTCTGTGACTCTGTACATAGCGAGTATGGGTACGGAACTACACGGCAAACACTACCCGTCTGTGACTCTGTACACAGCGAGTGTGGGTACGGAAGTACACGGCAAACACTACCCGACTGTGACTCTGTACACAGCGAGTGTGGGTACGGAACTACACGGCAAACACTACCCGTCTGTGACTCTGTACACAGCTAGTGTGCATACGGAACTAACCGGCAAACACTACCCGTCTGTGACTCTGTGCACAGCGAGTGTGGGTACGGAAGTACACGGCAAACACTACCCGTCTGTGACTCTGTACACAGCGAGTGTGGGTATGGAACTACACGGCAAAAACTACCTGTCTGTGACTCTGTACACAGCGAGTGTGGGTACGGAAGTACACGGCAAACACTACCCGTCTGTGACCTGTACACAGCGAGTGTGGGTATGGAACTACACGGCAAACACTACACGTCTGTGACTCTGTACACAGCGAGTGTGGGTACGGAACTACACCGCAAACACTACCCGTCTGTGACTCTGTACACAGCGAGTGTGGGTACGGAACTACACGGCAAACACTACCCGTCTGTGACTCTGTACACAGCGAGTGTGGGTACGGAACTACACGGCAAACACTACCCGTCTGTGACTCTGTACACAGCTAGTGTGGGTACGGAACTACACGGCAAACACTACCCGTCTGTGACTCTGTACACAGCGAGTGTGGGTACGGAACTACACGGCAAACACTACCCGCCTGTGACTCTGTACACAGCGAGTGTGGGTACGGAACTACACGGCAAACACTACCCGTCTGTGACTCTGTACACAGCGAGTGTGGGTACGGTACTACACGGCAAACACTACCCGTCTGTGACTCTGTACACAGCGAGTGTGGGTACGGAACTACACGGCAAACACTACCCGTCTGTGACTCTGTACACAGCGAGTGTGGGTACGGAACTACACGGCAAACACTACCCGTCTGTGACTCTGTATACAGCGACTGTGGGTACGGAACTACACGCAAACACTACCCGTCTGTGACTCTGTACACAGCGAGTGTGGGTACGGAAGTACACGGCAAACACTACCCGTCTGTCACTCTGTACACAGCGACGGTGGGTACGGAACTACACGGCAAACACTACCCATCTGTGACTCTGTACACAACGAGTGTGGGTACGGAAATACACGGCAAACACTACCCGTCTGTGACACTGTACACAGCGAGTGTGGGTACGGAACTACATGGCAAACACCACCCGTCTGTGACTCTGTACACAGCGAGTGTGGGTACAGAAGTACACGGCAAACACTACCCGTCTGTGACCCTGTACACAGCGAGTGTGGGTATGGAACTACACGGAAAACACTGTCCGTCTGTGACTCTGTACACAGCGAGTGTGGGTACGGAAGTACACGGCAAACACTACCCGTCTGTGACTCTGTACACAGCGAGTGTTGGTACGGAACTACACGGCAAACACTACCCGTCTGTGATGCTGTACACAGCTAGTGGGCATATGGAACTACACAGCAGACACTACCCGTCTGTGACTCTGTACACAGCGAGTGTTGGTACGGAAGTACACGGCAAACACTACCCGTCTGTGACTCTGTACACAGCTAGTGTGCATATGGAACTACACAGCAAACACTACCCGTCTGTGACTCTGTACACAGCGAGTGTGGGTACGGAACTACACGGCAAGCACTACCCGTCTGTGACTCTGTACACAGCGAGTGTGGGTACGGAACTACACGGCAAACACTACCCGTCTTTGACTATGTACACAGCGAGTGTGGGTGCGGATCTTCACGGAAAACACTACCCGTCTGTCACTCTGTACACAGTGAGTGTGGGTACGGAACTACACGGCAAACACTACCCGTCTGTGACTCTGTACACAGCGAGTGTAGGTACGGAAGTACACGGCAAACACTACCCGACTCTGACTCTGTACACAGCGAGTTTGGGTACGGAATTACACGGCAAACACTACCCGTCTGTGACTCTGTACACAGCTAGTGTGCATACGGAACTACACGGCAAACACTACCCGACTGTGACTCTGTGCACAGCGAGTGTGGGTACGGAAGTACACGGCAAACACTACCCGTCTGTGACTCTGTACACACCGAGTGTGGGTACGGAAGTACACGGCAAACACTACCCGTCTGTGACTCTGTACACAGCGAGTGTGGGTACGGAAGTACACGGCAAACACTACCCGTCTGTGACTCAGTACACAGCGAGTGTGGGTACGGAACTACACGGCAAACACTACCCGTCTGTGACTCTGTACACAGCGAGTGTGGGTACGGAACTACACGGCAAACACTACCCGTCTGTGACTCTGTACACAGCGAGTGTGGGTACGGAAGTACACGGCAAACACCACCCGACTGTGACTCTGTACACAGCGAGTGTGGGTACGGAACTACACCGCAAACACTACCCGTCTGTGACTCTGTACACAGCTAGTGACCATACGGAAATACACGGCAAACACTACCCGTCTGTGACTCTGTGCACAGCGAGTGTGGGTACGGAAGTACACGGCAAACACTACCTGTCTGTGACTCTGTACACAGCGAGTGTGGGTACGGAAGTACACGGCAAACACTCCCCTTCTGTGACTCTGTACACAGCGAGTGTGGGTACGGAAGTACACGGCAAACACTACCCGTCTGTGACTCTGTACACAGCGAGTGTGGGTACGGAACTACACGGCAAACACTACCCGTCTGTGACTCTGTACACAGCGAGTGTGGGTACGGAACTACACGGCAAACACTACCCGTCTGTGACTCTGTACACAGCAAGTGTGGGTACGGAAGTACACGCAAACACTATTCGACTGTGACTCTGTACACAGCGAGTGTGGGTACGGAACTACACCGCAAACACTACCCGACTGTGACTCTGTACACAGCGAGTGTGGGTTCGGAAGTACACGGCAAACACAACCCGTCTGTGCCTCTGTACACAGCGAGTGTGGGTACGGAAGTACACGGCAAACACTACCCGTCTGTGACTATGTACACAGCGAGTGAGGGGGCCGGAACTAAACCGCAAACACTACCCATCTGTGACTCTGTACACAGCGAGTGTGGGTACGGAAGTACACGGCAAACACTACCCGTCTGTGACTCTGTACACAGCGAGTGTGGGTACGGAACTACACGGCAAACACTACCCGTCTGTGACTCTGTACACAGCGAGTGTGGGTACGGAACTACACCGCAAGCACTACCCGTCTGTGACTCTGTACACAGCGAGTGTGGGTACGGAAGTACACGGCAAACACTACCCGTCTGTGACTATGTACACAGCGAGTGAGGGGGCCGGAACTAAACCGCAAACACTACCCGTCTGTGACTCTGTACACAGCGAGTGTGGGTACGGAAGTACACGGCGAACACTACCCGTCTGTGACTCTGTATACAGCGAGTGTGGGTACGGAACTACACGGCAAACACTACCCGTCTGTGACTATGTACACAGCGAGTGTGGGTACGGAAGTACACGGCAAACACTACCCGTCTGTGACTATGTACACAGCGAGTGTGGGTACGGAACTACACGGCAAACACTACCAGTCTGTGACTCTGTACACAGCGAGTGTGGGTACGGAACTACACGGCAAACACTACCCGTCTGTGACTCTGTACACAGCGAGTGTGGGTACGGAAGTACACGGCAAACATTACCCGACTCTGACTCTGTACACAGCGAGTGTGGCTACGGAATTACACGGCAAACACTACACGTCTGTGACTCTGTACACAGCTAGTGTGCATACGGAACTACACGGCAAACACTACCCGTCTGTGACTCTGTGCACAGCGAGTGTGGGTACGGAAGTACACGGCAAACACTACCCGTCTGTGACTCTGTACACAGTGAGTGTGGGTACGGAAGTACACGGCAAACACTACCCGTCTGTGACTGTACACAGCGAGTGTGGGTACGGAAGTACACTGCAAACACTACCCGTTTGTGACTCTGTACACAGCGAGTGTGGGTACGGAAGTACACGGGAAACACTACCCGTCTGTGACTCTGTACACAGCGAGTGTGAGTACGGAAGTACACGGGAAACACTACCCGTCTGTGACTCTGTACACAGCGAGTGTGGGTACGGAAGTTCACGGCAAACACTACCCGTCTGTCACTCTGTACACAGCGACTGTAGGTACGGAAGTACACGGCAAACACTACCCGTCTGCGACTCTGTACACACCGAGTGTGGGTACGGAAATACACGGCAAACACTACCCGTCTGTGACTATGTACGCAGCGAGTGTGGGTACGGAACTACACGGCAAACACTACCCGTCTGTGACTCTGTACACAGCGAGTGTGGGTACGGAACTACACGGCAAACACTACCCATCTGTGACTCTGTACACAGCGAGTGTGGGTACGGAAGTACACGGCAAACGTTACCCGACTCTGACTCTGTACACAGCGAGTGTGGGTACGGAATTACACGGCAATCACTACCCGTCTGTGACTCTGTACACAGCTAGTGTGCATACGGAACTACACGGCAAACACTACCCGTCTGTGACTCTGTGCACAGCGAGTGTGGGTACGGAAGTACACGGCAAACACTACCCGTCTGTGACTCTGTACACAGTGAGTGTGGGTACGGAAGTACACGGCAAACACTACCCGTCTGTGACTGTACACAGCGAGTGTGGGTACGGAAGTACACTGCAAACACTACCCGTTTGTGACTCTGTACACAGCGAGTGTCGGTACGGAAGTACACGGGAAACACTACCCGTCTGTGACTCTGTACACAGCGAGTGTGAGTACGGAAGTACACGGGAAACACTACCCGTCTGTGACTCTGTACACAGCGAGTGTGGGTACGGAAGTTCACGGCAAACACTACCCGTCTGTCACTCTGTACACAGCGACTGTAGGTACGGAAGTACACGGCAAACACTACCCGTCTGCGACTCTGTACACAGCGAGTGTGGGTACGGAACTACATGGCAAACACTACCCGTCTCTGACTCTGTACACAGCGAGTGTGGGTACGGAACTACACGGCAAACACTACCCGTCTGTGACTCTGTACACAGCGAGTGTGGGTACGGAACTACATGGCAAACACTACCCGTCTGTGACTCTGTACACAGCGAGTGTGGGTACGGAACTACACGGCAAACACTACCCGTCTGTGACTCTGTACACAGCGAGTGTGGGTACGGAACTACACGGCAAACACTACCCGTCTGTGACTCTGTACACAGCGAGTGTGGGTACGGAACTACACGGCAAACACTACCCGTCTATGACTCTGTACACAGCGACTGTGGGTACGGAACTACACGGCAAACACTACCCGTCTGTGACTCTGTATACAGCGAGTGTGGGTACGGAACTACACGGCAAACACTACCCGTCTGTGACTCTGTACACAGCGAGTGTGGGTACGGAAGTACACGGCACACACTACCCGTCTGTCACTCTGTACACAGCGACTGTGGGTACGGAACTACACGGCAATCACTACCCATCTGTGACTCTGTACACAACGAGTGTGGGTACGGACGTACACGGCAAACACTACCCGTCTGTGACTCTGTACACAGCGAGTGTGGGTACGGAACTACACGGCAAACACTACCCGTCTGTGACTCTGTACACAGCGAGTGTGGGTACGGAAGTACACGGCAAACACTACCCGTCTGTGACCCTGTACACAGCGAGTGTGGGTATGGAACTACACGGCAAACACTACCCGTCTGTGACTCTGTACACAGCGAGTGTGGGTACGGAAGTACACGGCAAACACTACCCGTCTGTGACTCTGTACACAGCGAGTGTTGGTACGGAACTACACGGCAAACACTATCCGTTTGTGTCTCTGTACACAGCTAGTGTGCATACGGAACTACACGGCAAACACTACCCGTTTGTGACTCTGTACACAGCGAGTGTGTATGGAAATATACGGAAAATACTACCCATCTGTGACTCTGTACACAGCGAGTGCGGGTACGGGACTACACGGTAAACACTACCCGTCTGTGACTCTGTACACAGTGAGTGTCGGTACGGAACTACACGGCAAACACTACCCGTCCGTGACTCTGTACACAGCGAGTGTGGGTATGGAACTACACGGCAAACACTCTCCCGTCTGTGACTCTGTACACAGCGCGTGTGGGTACGGAACTACACGGCAAACACTGCCCGTCTGTGACTCTGTACACAGTGGGTGCGGGTACGGAAGTACACGGCAAACACTACCCGACTCTGACTCTGTACAAAGCTAGTGTGGGTATGGAACTACACGGCAAACACTGCCCGTCTGTGACTCTGTACACAGCGAGTGTGGGTACGGAAGTACACGACAAACACTACTCGACTCTGACTCTGTACACAGCGAGTGTGGGTACTGAATTACACGCCAAACACTACCCGTCTGTGACTCTGTACACAGCGAGTGTGGGTACGGAAGTACACGGGAAACACTACCCGTCTGTGACTCTGTACACAGCGAGTGTGAGTACGGAAGTACACGGGAAACACTACCCGTCTGTGACTCTGTACACAGCGAGTGTGGGTACGGAAGTTCACGGCAAACACTACCCGTCTTTCACTCTGTACACAGCGAGTGTGGGTACGGAAGTACACGGCAAACACTACCCGTCTGTGACTCTGTACACAGCGAGTGTGGGTACGGAAGTACACGGGAAACACTACCCATCTGTGACTCTGTACACAGCGAGTGTGGGTACGGAAGTTCACGGCAAACACTACCCGTCTGTCACTCTGTACACAGCGACTGTAGGTACGGAAGTACACGGCAAACACTACCCGTCTGTCACTCTGTACACAGCGACTGTGGGTACGGAACTACACGGCAAACACTACCCGTCTGTGACTCTGTACACAGCGATTGTGGGTACGGAAGTACACTGCAAACACTACCCGTTTGTGACTCTGTACACAGCGAGTGTGGGTACGGAAGTACACGGGAAACACTACCCGTCTGTGACTCTGTACACAGCGAGTGTGAGTACGGAAGTACACGGGAAACACTACCCGTCTGTGACTCTGTACACAGCGAGTGTGGGTACGTAAGTTCACGGCAAACACTACCCGTCTGTCACTCTGTACACAGCGACTGTGGCTATGGAAGTACACGGCAAACACTACCCGTCTGTCACTCTGTACACAGCGACTGTGGGTACGTAACTACACGGCAAACACTACCCGTCTGTGACTCTGTACACAGCGAGTGTGGGTACGGAACTACACGGCAAACACTACCCGTCTGTGACTCTGTACACAGCGAGTGTGGGTACGGAACTAAACGGCAAACACTACCCGTCTGTGACTCTGTACACAGCGAGTGTGGGTACGGAACTACACGGCAAACACTACCCGTCTGTGACTCTGTACACAGTGGGTGTGGGTACGGAACTACAAGGCAAACACGACCCGTCTGTGACTCTGTACACAGCGAGTGTGGGTACGGAACTACACGCAAACACTACCCGTCTGTGACTCTGTACACAGCGAGTGTGGGTACGGAACTACACGGCAAACACTACCATTCTGTCACTCTGTACACAGCGACTGTGGGTACGGAAGTACACGGCAAACACTACCCGTCTGTGACTCTGTACACAGCGAGTGTGGGTACGGAAGTACACGGCAAACACTACCCGTCTGCGACTCTGTACACAGCGAGTGTGGGTACGGAACTACACGGCAAACACTAACCGTCTGTGACTCTGTACACAGCGAGTGTGGGTACGGAAATACACGGCAAACACTACCAGTCTGTGACTCTATACACAGCGAGTGTGGGTACGGAACTACATGGCAAACACTACCCGTCTGTGACTCTGTACACAGCGAGTGTGGGTACGGAACTACACGGCAAACACTACCCGTCTGTGACTCTGTACACAGCGAGTGTGGGTACGGAACTACACGGCAAACACTACCCGTCTGTGACTCTGTACACAGGGATTGTGGGTACGGAACTACACGGCAAACACTACCCGTCTGTCACTCTGTACACAGCGACTGTGGGTACGGAACTACACGGCATACACTACCCGTCTGTGACTCTGTACACAGTGAGCGTGGGTACGGAAGTACACGGCAAACACTACCCGTCTGTGACTCTGTACACAGCGAGTGTTGGTACGGAACTACACGGCAAACACTATCCGTTTGTGACTCTGTACACAGCTAGTGTGCATACGGAACTACACGGCAAACACTACCCGTCTTTGACTCTGTACACAGCGAGTGTGGGTACGGAAATACACGGAAAATACTACCCGTCTGTGACTCTGTACACAGCGAGTGCGGGTACGGGACTACACGGTAAACACTACCCGTCTGTGACTCTGTACACAGTGAGTGTGGGTACGGAACTACACGGCAAACACTACCCGTCTGTGACTCTGTACACAGCGAGTGTGGGTATGGAACTACACGGCAAACACTACCCGTCTGTGACTCTAAACACAGCGAGTGTGGGTACGGAACTACACGGCAAACACTGCCCGTCTGTGACTCTGTACACAGTGGGTGTGGGTACGGAAGTACACGGCAAACACTCCGTGACTCTGACTCTGTACACAGTGGGTGTGGGTACGGAACTACACGGCAAACACTACCCGTCTGTGACTCTGTACACAGCGAGTGTGGGTATGGAACTACACGGCAAACACTACCCGTCTGTGACTCCGTGCACAGCGAGTGTGGGTAAGGAACTACACGGCAAACACTGCCCGTCTGTGACTCTGTACACAGCGAGTGTGGGTATGGAACTACACGGCAAACACTACCCGTCTGTGACTCTAAACACAGCGAGTGTGGGTACGGAACTACACGGCAAACACTACCCGTCTGTGACTATGTACACAGCGAGTGTGGGTACGGAAGTACACGGCAAACACTACCCGTCTGTGACTATGTACACAGCGAGTGTGGATACGGAACTACACGGCAAACACTACCCGTCTGTGACTCTATACACAGCGAGTGTGGGTACGGAAGTACACGGCAAACACTACCCGACTCTGACTCTGTACACAGCGAGTGTGGGTACGGAATTACACGGCAAACACTACCCGTCTGTGACTCTGTACACAGCTAGTGTGCATACAGAACTACACGGCAAACACTACCCGTCTGTGACTCTGTGCACAGCGAGTGTGGGTACGGAACTACACGGCAAACACTACCCGTCTGTGACTCTGTACACAGCGAGTGTGGGTACGGAACTACACGGCAAACACTACCCGTCTGTGACTCTGTACACAGGGAGTGTGGGTACGGAACTACATGGCAAACACTACCCGTCTGTGACTCTGTACACAGCAAGTAAGGGTACGGAAGTACACGGCAAACACTACCCGTCTGTGACTCTGTACACAGCGAGTGCGGGTACGGAACGACACAGCAAACACTACCCGTCTGTGACTCTGTACACAGCGAGTGTGGGTACGGAACTACACGGCAAACACTACCCGTCTGTCACTCTGTACACAGCGACTGTGGGTACGGAACTACACGGCAAACACTACCCTTCTGTGACTCTGTACACAGCGAGCGTGGGTACGGAAGTACACGGCAAACACTACCCGTCTGTGACTCTGTACACAGCGAGTGTTGGTACGGAACTACATGGCAAACACTATCCGTTTGTGACTCTGTACACAGCTAGTGTGCATACGGAACTACACGGCAAACACTACCCGTCTTTGACTCTGTACACAGCGAGTGTGGGTACGGAATTACACGGCAAACACTACCCGTCTGTGACTCTGTACACAGCTAGTGTGCATACAGAACTACACGGCAAACACTACCCATCTGTGACTCTGTGCACAGCGAGTGTGGGTACGGAAGTACACGGCAAACACTACCCGTCTGTGACTCTGTACACAGCGAGTGTGGGTACGGAAGTACACGGGAAACACTACCCGTCTGTGACTCTGTACACAGCGAGTGTGAGTACGGAAGTACACGGGAAACACTACCCGTCTGTGACTCTGTACACAGCGAGTGTGGGTACAGAAGTTCACGGCAAACACTACCGTCTGTCACTCTGCACACAGCGACTGTAGGTACGGAAGTACACGGCAAACACTACCCGTCTGTCACTCTGTACACAGCGACTGTGGGTACGGAACTACACGGCAAACACTACCCGTCTGTGACTCTGTACACAGCGAGTGTGGGTACGGAAGTACACTGCAAACACTACCCCTTTGTGACTCTGTACACAGCGAGTGTGGGTACGGAAGTACACGGGAAACACTACCCGTCTGTGACTCTGTACACAGCGAGTGTGAGTTCGGAAGTACACGGGAAACACTACCCGTCTGTGACTCTGTACACAGCGAGTGTGGGTACGGAAGTTCACGGCAAACACTACCCGTCTGTCACTCTGTACTCAGCGACTGTAGGTACGGAAGTACACGGCAAACACTACCCGTCTGTCACTCTGTACACAGCGACTGTGGGTACGGAACTACACGGCAAACGCTACCCGTCTGTGACTCTGTACACAGCGAGTGTGGGTACGGAACTACACGGCAAACACTACCTGTCTGTGACTCTGTACACAGCGGGTGTGGGTACGGAACTACACGGCAAACACTACCCGTCTGTGACTCTGTACACAGCGAGTGTGGTTACGGAACTACATGGCAAACACTACCCGTGTGTGACTTTGTACACAGTGGGTGTGGGTACGGAACTACTAGGCAAACATTCCCCGTCTGTGACTCTGTACACAGCGAGTGTGGGTACGGAACTACACGGCAAACACTACCCATCTGTGACTCTGTACACAGCGAGTGTGGGTACGGAACTACATGGCAAACACGACCCGTCTGTGACTCTGTACACAGCGAGTGTGGGTACGGAACTACACGGCAAACACTCCCCGTCTGTGACTCTGTACACAGCGAGTGTGGGTACGGAACTACACGGCAGACACTACCCATCTGTGACTCTGTACACAGCGAGTGTGGGTACGGAACTACATGGCAAACACTACCCGTCTGTGAGTCTGTACACAGCAAGTAAGGGTACGGAAGTACACGGCAAACACTACCCGTCTGTGACTCTGTACACAGCGAGTGTGGGTACGGAACTACACGGCAAACACTACCCGTCTGTGACTCTGTACACAGCGAGTGTGGGTACGGAACTACATGGCAAACACTACCCGTCTGTGACTCTGTACACAGCGAGTGTGGGTACGGAACTACACGGCAAATACTACCCGTCTTTGACTCTGTACACAGCGAATGTGGGTACGGAACTACACGGCAAATACTACCCGTCTGTGTCTCTGTACACAGCGAGTGTGGGTACGGAATACACGGCAAACACTATCCGTCAGTGACTCTGTACACAGCGAGTGTGGGTATGGAACTACACGGCAAACACTACCCGTCTGAGACTCTGTACACAGCGAGTGTGGGTACGGAACTACACGGCAAACACTCCCCGTCTGTGACTCTGTGCACAGCGAGTGTGGGTACGGTTCTACACGGCAAACACTGCCCGTCTGTGACTTTGTACACAGCGCGTGTGGGTACGGAACTACACGGCAAACAATACCCGTCTGTGACTATGTACACAGCGAGTGGGGGTACGGAAGTACACGGCAAACACTACCCGTCTTTGACTATGTACACAGCGAGTGTGGATACGGAACTACACGGTAAACACTACCCGTCTGTGACTCTATACACAGTGAGTGTGGGTACGGAAGTACACGGCAAACACTACTCGACTCTGACTCTGTACACAGCGAGTGTGGGTACGGAATTACACGGCAAACACAACCCGTCTGTGACTCTGTACACAGCTAGTGTGCATAGGGAACTACACGGCAAACACCACCCGTCTGTGACTCTGTGCACAGCGAGTGTGGGTACGGAAGTACACGGCAAACACTACCCGTCTGTGACTCTGTACACAGCGAGTGTGGGTACGGAAGTACACGGGAAACACTACCCGTCTGTGACTCTGTACACAGCGAGTGTGAGTACGGAAGTACACGGCAAACACTACCCGTCTGTGACTCTGTACACAGTGAGTGTGAGTACGGAAGTACGCGGCAAACACTACCCGTCTGTCACTCTGTACACAGCGACTGTGGGTACGGAACTACACGGCAAACACTACCCGTCTGTGACTCTGTACACAGCGAGTGTGGGTACTTAACTACACAGCAAACACTACCCGTCTGTGACTCTGTACACAGCGAGTGTGGGTACGGAACTACACGGCAAACACTACCCGTCTGTGACTCTGTACACAGCGAGTGTGGGTACGGAACTACACGGCAAACACTACCCGTCTGTGACTCTGTACAGAGTGGGTGTGGGTACGGAACTACACGGCAAACACGTCCCGTCTGTGACTCTGTACACAGCGAGTGTGTGTACGGAACTACACGGTAAACACTACCCGTCTGTGACTCTGTACACAGCGAGTGTAGGTACGGAACTACACGGCAAACACTACCCGTCTCTGACTCTGTACACAGTGAGTGTGGGTACGGAACTACACGGCAAACACTACCCGTCTGTGACTCTGTACACAGCTAGTGTGCATACGGAACTTCACGGCAAACACTACCCATCTGTGACTCTGTTCACAGCGAGTGTGGGTACGGAAGTACACGGCAAACACTACCCGTCTGTGACTCTGTACACAGTGAGTGTGTGTACGGAAGTACACGGAAAACACTACCCGTCTGTCACTCTGTACACAGCGAGTGTGGGTACGGAAGTACACTGCAAACACTACCAGTCTGTGACTCTGTACACAGCGAGTGTGGGTACGGAAGTACACGGGAAACACTACCCGTCTGTGACTCTGTACACAGCGAGTGTGAGTACGGAAGTACACGGCAAACACTACCCGTCTGTGACTCTGTACACAGTGAGTGTGAGTACGGAAGTACGCGGCAAACACTACCCGTCTGTCACTCTGTACACAGCGACTGTGGGTACGGAACTACACGGCAAACACTACCCGTCTGTGACTCTGTACACAGCGAGTGTGGGTACTTAACTACACAGCAAACACTACCCGTCTGTGACTCTGTACACAGCGAGTGTGGGTACGGAACTACACGGCAAACACTACCCGTCTGTGACTCTGTACACAGCGAGTGTGGGTATGGAACTACACGGCAAACACTACCCGTCTGTGACTCTGTACAGAGTGGGTGTGGGTACGGAACTACACGGCAAACACGTCCCGCCTGTGACTCTGTACACAGCGAGTGTGGGTACGGAACTACACGGTAAACACTACCCGTCTGTGACTCTGTACACAGCGAGTGTAGGTACGGAACTACACGGCAAACACTACCTGTCTGTAACTCTGTACACAGCGACTGTGGGTACGGAAGTACACGGCAAACACTACCCGTCTGTGACTCTGTACACAGCGAGTGTGGGTATGGAAGTACACGGCAAACACTACCCATCTGTGACTCTGTACACAGCGAGTGTGGGTACGGAACTACACGGCAAACACTACCCGTCTGTGACTCTGTATACAGCGAGTGTGGGTACGGAACTACACGGCAAACACTACCCGTCTGTGACTCTGTACACAGCGAGTGTTGGTACGGAACTACACGGCAAACAATACCCGTCTGTGACTCTGTACACAGCGAGTGTGGGTACGGTAATACACGGAAAATACTACCCGTCTGTGACTCTGTACACAGCGAGTGCGGGTACGGGACTACACGGTAAACACTACCCGTCTGTGACTCTGTACACAGTGAGTGTGGGTACGGAACTACACGGCAAACACTACCCGTCTGTGACTCTGTACACAGCGAGTGTGGGTACGGAACTACACGGAACACTACCGCGTCTGTGACTCTGTACACAGCGCGTGTGGGTACAAAACTACACGGCAAACAGTACCCCTCTGTGACTATGTACACAGCGAGTGTGGGTACGGAACTACACGGCAAACACTACCCGTCTGTGACTCTGTACACAGCGAGTGTGGGTACGGAAGTACACGGGAAACACTACCCGTCTGTGACTCTGTACACAGCGAGTGTGAGTACGGAAGTACACGGCAAACACTACCCGTCTGTGACTCTGTACACAGCGAGTGTGGGTACGGAAGTTCACGGCAAACACTACCCGTCTGTGACGCTGTACACAGCGACTGTGGGTACGGAAGTACACGGCAAACACTACCCGTCTGTCACTCTGTACACAGCGACTGTGGGTACGGAACCACACGACAAACACTACCCGTCCGTAACTCTGTACACAGCGAGTGTGGGTACGGAAGTACACGGCAAACACTACCCGACTCTGACTCTGTACACAGCGAGTGTGGGTACGGAATTACACGGCAAACACTACCCCTCTGTGACTATGTACACAGCGAGTGTGGGTAGGGAAGTACACGGCAAACACTACCCGTCTGTGACTCTGTATACAGCGAAAGTGGGTACGGAACTACACGGCAAACACTACCCGTCTGTGACTCTGTACACAGCGAGTGTGAGTACGGAAGTACACGGCAAACACTACCCGTCTGTGACTCTGTACACAGTGAGTGTGAGTACGGAAGTACGCGGCAAACACTACCCGTCAGTCACTCTGTACACAGCGACTGTGGGTACGGAACTACACGGCAAACACTACCCGTCTGTGACTCTGTACACAGCGAGTGTGGGTACTTAACTACACAGCAAACACTACCCGTCTGTGACTCTGTACACAGCGAGTGTGGGTACGGAACTACACGGCAAACACTACCCGTCTGTGACTCTGTACACAGCGAGTGTGGGTACGGAACTACACGGCAAACACTACCCGTCTGTGACTCTGTACAGAGTGGGTGTGGGTACGGAACTACACGGCAAACACGTCCCGTCTGTGACTCTGTACACAGCGAGTGTGGGTACGGAACTACACGGTAAACACTACCCGTCTGTGACTCTGTACACAGCGAGTGTAGGTACGGAACTACACGGCAAACACTACCCGTCTCTGACTCTGTACACAGTGAGTGAGGGTACGGAACTACACGGCAAACACTACCCGTCTGTGACTCTGTACACAGCTAGTGTGCATACGGAACTACACGGCAAACACTACCCATCTGTGACTCTGTTCACAGCGAGTGTGGGTACGGAAGTACACGGCAAACACTACCCGTCTGTGACTCTGTACACAGTGAGTGTGTGTACGGAAGTACACGGAAAACACTACCCGTCTGTCACTCTGTACACAGCGAGTGTGGGTACGGAAGTACACTGCAAACACTACCAGTCTGTGACTCTGTACACAGCGAGTGTGGGTACGGAAGTACACGGGAAACACTACCCGTCTGTGACTCTGTACACAGCGAGTGTGAGTACGGAAGTACACGGCAAACACTACCCGTCTGTGACTCTGTACACAGTGAGTGTGAGTACGGAAGTACGCGGCAAACACTACCCGTCTGTCACTCTGTACACAGCGACTGTGGGTACGGAACTACACGGCAAACACTACCCGTCTGTGACTCTGTACACAGCGAGTGTGGGTACTTAACTACACAGCAAACACTACCCGTCTGTGACTCTGTACACAGCGAGTGTGGGTACGGAACTACACGGCAAACACTACCCGTCTGTGACTCTGTACACAGCGAGTGTGGGTATGGAACTACACGGCAAACACTACCCGTCTGTGACTCCGTACAGAGTGGGTGTGGGTACGGAACTACACGGCAAACACGTCCCGTCTGTGACTCTGTACACAGCGAGTGTGGGTACGGAACTACACGGTAAACACTACCCGTCTGTGACTCTGTACACAGCGAGTGTAGGTACGGAACTACACGGCAAACACTACCCGTCTGTGACTCTGTACACAGCGAGTGTGGGTATGGAAGTACACGGCAAACACTACCCATCTGTGACTCTGTACACAGCGAGTGTGGGTACGGAACTACACGGCAAACACTACCCGTCTGTGACTCTGTATACAGCGAGTGTGGGTACGGAACTACACGGCAAACACTACCCGTCTGTGACTCTGTACACAGCGAGTGTTGGTACGGAACTACACGGCAAACAATACCCGTCTGTGACTCTGTACACAGCGAGTGTGGGTACGGTAATACACGGAAAATACTACCCGTCTGTGACTCTGTACACAGCGAGTGCGGGTACGGGACTACACGGTAAACACTACCCGTCTGTGACTCTGTACACAGTGAGTGTGGGTACGGAACTACACGGCAAACACTACCCGTCTGTGACTCTGTACACAGCGAGTGTGGGTACGGAACTACACGGAACACTACCGCGTCTGTGACTCTGTACACAGCGCGTGTGGGTACAAAACTACACGGCAAACAGTACCCCTCTGTGACTATGTACACAGCGAGTGTGGGTACGGAACTACACGGCAAACACTACCCGTCTGTGACTCTGTACACAGCGAGTGTGGGTACGGAAGTACACGGGAAACACTACCCGTCTGTGACTCTGTACACAGCGAGTGTGAGTACGGAAGTACACGGCAAACACTACCCGTCTGTGACTCTGTACACAGCGAGTGTGGGTACGGAAGTTCACGGCAAACACTACCCGTCTGTGACGCTGTACACAGCGACTGTGGGTACGGAAGTACACGGCAAACACTACCCGTCTGTCACTCTGTACACAGCGACTGTGGGTACGGAACCACACGACAAACACTACCCGTCCGTAACTCTGTACACAGCGAGTGTGGGTACGGAAGTACACGGCAAACACTACCCGACTCTGACTCTGTACACAGCGAGTGTGGGTACGGAATTACACGGCAAACACTACCCCTCTGTGACTATGTACACAGCGAGTGTGGGTAGGGAAGTACACGGCAAACACTACCCGTCTGTGACTCTGTACACAGCGAGTGTGGGTACGGAACTACACGGCAAACACGACCCGTCTGTGACTATGTACACAGCGAGTGTGGGTACGGAGGTACACAGCAAACACTACCCGTCTGTGACTCTGTACACAGCAACTAAGGGTACGGAACTACACGGCAAACACTACCCGTCTGTGACTCTGTACACAGCGAGTGTGGGTACGGAAGTACACGGCAAACACTACCCGACTCTGACTCTGTACACAGCGAGTGTGGGTACGGAATTACACTGCAAACACTACCCGTCTGTGACTCTGTACACAGCTAGTGTGCATACGGAACTACACGGCAAACACTACCCGTCTGTGACTCTGTTCACAGCGGGTGTGGGTACGGAAGTACACGGCAAACACTACCCGTCTGTGACTCTGTACACAGTGAGTGTGTGTACGGAAGTACACGGAAAACACTACCCGTCTCTCACTCTGTACACAGCGAGTGTGGGTACGGAAGTACACTGCAAACACTACCCGTCTGTGACTCTGTACACAGCGAGTGTGGGTACGGAAGTACACGGGAAACACTACCCGTCTGTGACTCTGTACACGGCGAGTGTGAGTACGGAAGTACACGGGAAACACTACCCGTCTGTGACTCTGTACACAGTGAGTGTGAGTACGGAAGTACGCGGCAAACACTACCCGTCTGTGACTCTGTACACAGCGAGTGTCGGTACGGAACTACACAGCAAACACTACCCGTCTGTGACTCTGTACACAGCGAGTGTGGGTACGGAACTACACGGCAAACACTACCCGTCTGTGACTCTGTACACAGCGAGTGTGGGTACGGAACTACACGGCAAACACTACCCGTCTGTGACTCTGTACAGAGTGGGTGTGGGTACAGAACTACACGGCAAACACGTCCCGTCTGTGACTCTGTACACAGCGAGTGTGGGTACGGAACTACACGACAAACACTACCCGCCTGTGACTCTGTACACAGCGAGTGTAGGTACGGAACTACACGGCAAACACTACCTGTCTGTAACTCTGTACACAGCGACTGTGGGTACGGAAGTACACGGCAAACACTACCCGTCTGTGACTCTGTACACAGCGTGTGTGGGTACGGAAGTACACGGCAAACACTACCCATCTGTGACTCTGTACACAGCGAGTGTGGGTACGGAACTACACGGCAAACACTACCCGTCTGTGACTCTGCATACAGCGAGTGTGGGTACGGAACTACACGGCAAACACTACCCGTCTGTGACTCTGTACACAGCGAGTGTTGGTACGGAGCTACACGGCAAACACTATCCGTTTGTGACTCTGTACACGGCTAGTGTGCATACGGAACTACACGGCAAACACTACCCGTCTGTGCCTCTGTACACAGCGAGTGTGGGTACGGAATTACACGGCAAACACTACCCTTCTGTGACTCTGTACACAGCGAGTGCGGGTACGGGACTACACGGTAAACACTACCCGTCTGTGACTCTGTACACAGTGAGTGTGGGTACGGAACTACACGGCAAACACTACCCGTCTGTGACTCTGTACACAGCGAGTGTGGGTACGGAACTACACGGCAAACACTACCCGTCTGTGACTCTGTACACAGCGCGTGTGGGTACGGAACTACACGGCAAACAGTACCCCTCTGTGACTATGTACACAGCGAGTGTGGGTACGGAACTACACGGCAAACACTACCCGTCTGTGACTCTGTACACAGCGTGTGTGGGTACGGAAGTACACGGGAAACACTACCCGTCTGTGACTCTGTACACAGCGAGTGTGAGTACGGAAGTACACGGCAAACACTACCCGTCTGTGACTCTGTACACAGCGAGTGTGTTTACGGAAGTTCACGGCAAACACTACCCGTCTGTGACGCTGTACACAGCGACTGTGGGTACGGAAGTACACGGCAAACACTACCCGTCTGTCACTCTGTACACAGCGACTGTGGGTACTGAACTACACGGCAAACACTACCCGTCCATGACTCTGTACACAGCGAGTGTGGGTACGGAAGTACACGGCAAACACTACCCGTCTGTGACTCTGTACACAGCGAGTGTGGGTACGGAAGTACACGGCAAACACTACCCGTCTGTGACTCTGTACACAGCGAGTGTGGGTACGGAACTACACGGCAAACACTACCCGACTGTGACTCTGTACACAGTGGGTGTGGGTACGGAACTACACGGCAAACACTACCCGACTCTGACCTTGTACACAGCGAGTGTGGGTACGGAATTACATGGCAAACACTACCCGTCTGTGACTATGTACACAGCGAGTGTGGGTACGGAAGTACACGGCAAACACTACCCGTCTGTGACTCTGTACACAGCGAGTGTGGGTACGGAACTACACGGCAAACACGACCCGTCTGTGACTATGTACACAGCGAGTGTGGGTACGGAAGTACACGGCAAACACTACCCGTCTGTGACTCTGTACACAGCGAGTGTGGGTACGGAACTACACGGCAAACACTACCCGTCTGTGACTCTGTACACAGCGAGTGTGGGTACGGAAATACACGGCAAACACTACCCGACTCCGATTCTGTACATAGCGAGTGTGGGTACGGAATTACACGGCAAACACTACCCGTCTGTGACTCTGTACACAGCTAGTGTGCATACGGAACTACACGGCAAACACTACCCGTCTGTGACTCTGTGCACAGCGAGTGTGGGTACGGAAGTACACAGCAAACACTACCCGTCTGTGACTCTGTCCACAGCGAGTGTGGGTATGGAAGTACACAGCAAACACTACCCGTCTGTGACTCTGTACACAGCGAGTGTGGGTACGGAAGTACACTGGAAACACTACCCGTCTGTGACTCTGTACACAGCGAGTGTGAGTACGGAAGTACACGGCAAACACTACCCGTCTGTGACTCTGTACACAGCGAGTGTGGGTACGGAAGTTCACGGCAAACACTACCCGTCTGTCACTCTGTACACAGCGACTGTGGGTACGGAAGTACACGGCAAACACTACTCGTCTGTGACTCTGTACACAGCGACTGTGGGTACGGAACTACAGGGCAAACACTACCCATCCGTGACTCTTTACACAGCGAGTGTGGGTACGGAACTACACGGCAAACACTACCCGTCTGTGACTCTGTACACAGCGAGTGTGGGTACGGAACTACACGCAAACACTACCCGTCTGTGACTCTGTACACAGCGAGTGTGGGTACGGAACTACACGGCAAACACTACCCGAATGTGACTCTGTACACAGTGGGTGTGGGTACGGAACTAAACGGCAAACACGACCCGTCTGTGACTCTGTACACAGCGAGTGTGGGTACGGAAGTACACGACAAACACTACCCGTCTGTGACTCTGTACACAGCAAGTAAGGGTACGGAAGTACACGGCAAACACTACCCGTCTGTGACTCTGTACACAGCGAGTGTGGGTACGGAACTACACGGCAAACACTACCCGTGTGTGACTCTGTACACAGCGAGTGTGGGTACGGAACTACACTGCAAACACTACCCGTCTGTGACTCTGTACACAGCGAGTGTGGGTACGGAACTACACGGCAAATACTACCCATCTGTGACTCTGTACACAGCGAGTGTGGGTACGGAACTACACGGCAAATACTACCCCTCTGTGATTCTGTACACAGCGAGTGTGGGTATGGAACTACACGGCAAACACTACCCGTCTGTGACTCAGTACACAGCGAGTGTGGGTACGGAACTACACGGCAAACACTACCCGTCTGTGACTCTGTACACAACGAGTGTGGGTACGGAACTACACGACGAACACTACCCGTCTGTGACTCTGTACACAGCGAGTGTGTTTACGGAAGTACACGGCAAACACTACCCGTCTGTGACTCTGTACACAGCGAGTGTGGGTACGGAACTACACGGCAAACACTACCCGTCTGTGACTCTGTACACAGCGAGTGTGGGTACGGAACTACACGGCAAACACTACCCGTCTGTGACTATGTACACAGCGAGTGTGGGTACGGAACTACACGGCAAACACTACCCGTCTGTGACTCTGTACACAGCGAGTGTGGGTATGGAACTACACGGCAAACACTACCCGTCTGTGACTCCGTATACAGCGAGTGAGGGTACGGAACTACACGGCAAACACTACCCGTCTGTGACTCTGTACACAGCGAGTGTGGGTACGGAAGTACACGGCAAACACTCCCGTCTGTCACTCTGTACACAGCGACTGTGGGTACGGAACTATACGGCAAACACTACCCGTCTGTGACTCTGTACAAAACGGGTGTGGGTACGGAAGGACACGGCAAACACTACCCGTCTGTGACTCTGTACACAGCGAGTGTGGGTACGGAACTACACGGCAAACACTACCCGTCTGTGACTCTGTACACAGCGAGTGTGTTTACGGAAGTACACGGCAAACACTACACGTCTGTGACCCTGTACACAGCGAGTGTGGGTATGGAACTACACGGGAAACACTACCCGTCTGTGACTCTGTACACAGCGAGTGTGGGTACGGAAGTACACGGCAAACACTACCCGTCTGTGACTCTGTACACAGCGAGTGTTGGTACGGAACTACACGGCAAACACTACCCGTCTGTGACTCTGTACACAGCTAGTGTGCATACGGAACTACACGGCAAACACTACCCGTCTGTGACTCTGTACTCAGCGAATGTGGGTACGGAAGTACACGCAAACACTACCCGTCTGTGACTCTGTACACAGCGAGTGTGGGTACGGAAGTACACGGCAAACACTACCCGTCTGTGACTCTGTACACAGCGAGTGTGGGTACGGAACTACACCGCAAACACTACCCGTCTGTGACTCTGTACACAGCGAGTGTGGGTACGGAACTACACGGCAAATACTACCCGTCTGTGACTCTGTACACAGCGAGTGTGGGTATGGAACTACACGGCAAATACTACCCGTCTGTGACTCGGTACACAGTGAGTGTGGGTACGGAACTACACGGCAAACACTACCCGTCTGTGACTCTGTACACAGCGAGTGTGGGTACAGAACTACACGGCAAACACTACCCATCTGTGACTCTGTACACAGCGAGTGTGGGTACGGAACTACACGGCAAACACTACCCGTCTGTGACTATGTACACAGCGAGTGTGGGTACGGAAGTACACGGCAAACACTACCCGTCTGTGACTATTTACACAGCGTGTGTGGGTACGGAACTACACGGCAAACACTACCCGTCTGTGACTCTGTACACAGCGAGTGTGGGTAAGGAACTACACGGCAAACACTACCCGTCCGTGACTCTGTACACAGCGAGTGTAGGTACGGAAGTACACGGCAAACACTACCCGTCTCTGACTCTGTACACAGCGAGTGTGGGTACGGAATTACACAGCAAACACTACCCGTCTGTGACTCTGTACACAGCTAGTGTCCATACGGAACTACACGGCAAACACTACCCATCTGTGACTCTGTGCACAGCGAGTGTGGGTACGGAAGTACGCGGCAAACACTACCCGTCTGTGACTCTGTACACAGTGAGTGTGTGTACGCAAGTACACGGAAAACACTACCCGTCTGTCACTCTGTACACAGCGAGTGTGGGTACGGAAGTACACTGCAAACACTACCCGTCTGTGACTCTGTACACAGCGAGTGTGGGTACGGAAGTACACGGGAAACACTACCCGTCTGTGACTCTGTACACAGCGAGTGTGAGTACGGAAGTACACGGCAAACACTACCCGTCTGTGACTCTGTACACAGCGAGTGTGAGTACGGAAGTACACGGCAAACACTACCCGTCTGTCACTCTGTACACAGCGACTGTGGGTACGGAACTACACGGCAAACACTACCCGTCTGTGACTCTGTACACAGCGAGTGTGGGTACGGAACTACACGGCAAACACTACCCGTCTGTGACTCTGTACACAGCGAGTGTGGGTACGGAACTACACGGCAAACACTACCCGTCTGTGACTCTGTACACAGCGAGTGTGGGTACGGAACTACATGGCAAACACTACCCGTCTGTGACTCTGTACAGAGTGGGTGTGGGTACGGAACTACACGGCAAACACGTCCCGTCTGTGACTCTGTACACAGCGAGTGTGGGTACGGAACTACACGGCAAACACTACCCGTCTGTGACTCTGTACACAGCGAGTGTAGGTACGGAACTACACGGCAAACACTACCCGTCTGTGACTCTGTACACAGCGACTGTGGGTACGGAAGTACACGGCAAACACTACTCGTCTGTGACTCTGTACACAGCGAGTGTGGGTATGGAAGTACACGGCAATCACTACCCGTCTGTCACTCTGTATACAGCGAGTGTGGGTACGGAACTACACAGCAAACACTATCCGTCTGTGACTCTGTACACAGCGAGTGTGGGTACGGAACTACATGGCAAACACTACCCGTCTGTGACTCTGTACACAGCGAGTGTGGGTACGGAACTACATGGGAAACACTACCCGTCTGTGACTCTGTACAAGGCGAGTGTGGGTACGGAACTACACGGCAAACACTACCCGTCTGTCACTCTGTACACAGCGACTGTGGGTACGGAACTACACGGCAAACACTACCCGTCTGTGACTCTGTACACAGCAAGTGTGGGTACGGAAGTACACGGCAAACACTACCCGTCTGTGACTCCGTACACAGCGAGTGTGGGTACGGAAGTACACGGCAAACACTACCCGTCTGTGACTCTGTACACAGCAAGTAAGGGTACGGAAGTACACGGCAAACACTACCCGTCTGTGACTCTATACACAGCGAGTGTGGGTACGGAACTACACGGCAAACACTACCCGTCTGTGACTCTGTACACAGCGAGTGTGGGTACGGAAATACACGGCAAACACTACCCGACTCCGATTCTGTACATAGCGAGTGTGGGTACGGAATTACACGGCAAACACTACCCGTCTGTGACTCTGTACACAGCTAGTGTGCATACGGAACTACACGGCAAACACTACCCGTCTGTGACTCTGTGCACAGCGAGTGTGGGTACTGAAGTACACGGCAAACACTACCCGTCTGTGACTCTGTACACAGCGAGTGTGGGTATGGAAGTACACGGCAAACACTACCCGTCTGTGACTCTGTACACAGCGAGTGTGGGTACGGAAGTACACTGGAAACACTACCCGTCTGTGACTCTGTACACAGCGAGTGTGAGTACGGAAGTACACGGCAAACACTACGCGTCTGTGACTCTGTACACAGCGAGTGTGGGTACGGAAGTTCACGGCAAAAACTACCCGTCTGTCACTCTGTAAACAGCGACTGTGGGTACGGAAGTACACGGCAAACACTACTAGTCTGTGACTCTGTACACAGCGACTGTGGGTACGGAACTACACGGCAAACACTACCCCGTCCGTGACTCTTTACACAGCGAGTGTGGGTACGGAACTACACGGCAAACACTACCCGTCTGTGACTCTGTACACAGCGAGTGTGGGTACGGAACTACACGCAAACACTACCCGTCTGTGACTCTGTACACAGCGAGTGTGGGTACGGAACTACACGGCAAACACTACCCGAATGTGACTCTGTACACAGTGGGTGTGGGTACGGAACTACACGGCAAACACGACCCGTCTGTGACTCTGTACACAGCGAGTGTGGGTACGGAAGTACACGGCAAACACTACCCGTCTGTGACTCTGTACACAGCAAGTAAGGGTACGGAAGTACACGGCAAACACTACCCGTCTGTGACTCTGTACACAGCGAGTGTGGGTACGGAACTACACGGCAAACACTACCCGTGTGTGACTCTGTACACAGCGAGTGTGGGTACGGAACTACACTGCAAATACTACCCCTCTGTGACTCTGTACACAGCGAGTGTGGGTACGGAACTACACGGCAAACACTACCCGTCTGTGACTCTGTACACAGCGAGTGTGGGTACGGAACTACACGGCAAACACTACCCCTCTGTGACTCTGTCCACAACGAGTGTGGGTACGGAACTACACGACGAACACTACCCGTCTGTGACTCTGTACACAGCGAGTGTGTTTACGGAAGTACACGGCAAACACTACCCGTCTGTGACTCTGTACACAGCGAGTGTGGGTACGGAACTACACGGCAAACACTACCCGTCTGTGACTCTGTACACAGCGCGTGTGGGTATGGAACTACACGGCAAACACTACCCGTCTGTGACTCTGTACACAGCGAGTGTGGGTACGGAACTACACGGCAAACACTACCCGTCTGTGACTCTGTCCACAACGAGTGTGGGTACGGAAGTACACGACGAACACTACCCGTCTGTGACTCTGTACACAGCGAGTGTGTTTACGGAAGTACACGGCAAACACTACCCGTCTGTGACTCTGTACACAGCGAGTGTGGGTACGGAACTACACGGCAAACACTACCCGTCTGTGACTCTGTACACAGCGAGTGTGGGTACGGAACTACACGGCAAACACTACCCGTCTGTGACTATGTACACAGCGAGTGTGGGTACGGAACTACACGGCAAACACTACCCGTCTGTGACTCTGTACACTGCGAGTGTGGGTACGGAACTACACGGCAAACACTACCCGTCTGTGACTCCGTATACAGTGCGTGAGGGTACGGAACTACACGGCAAACACTACCTGTCTGTGACTCTGTACACAGCGAGTGTGGGTACGGAAGTACACGGCAAACACTACCCGTCTGTCACTCTGTACACAGCGACTGTGGGTACGGAAGTATACGGCAAACACTACCCGTCTGTGACTCTGTACACAACGAGTGTGGGTACGGAAGTACACGGCAAACACTACCCGTCTGTGACTCTGTACACAGCGAGTGTGGGTACGGAACTACACGGCAAACACTACCCGTCTGTGACTCTGTACACAGCGAGTGTGTTTACGGAAGTACACGGCAAACACTACACGTCTGTGACCCTGTACACAGCGAGTGTGGGTATGGAACTACACGGCAAACACTACCCGTCTGTGACTCTGTACACAGCGAGTGTGGGTACGGAAGTACACGGCAAACACTACCCGTCTGTGACTCTGTACACAACGAGTGAGTGTTGGTACGGAACTACACGGCAAACACTACCCGTCTGTGACTCTGTACACAGCGTATGTGGGTACGGAAGTACACGGCAAACACTACCCGTCTGTGACTCTGTACACAGCGAGTGTGGGTACGGAAGTACACGGCAAACACTACCCGTCTGTGACTCTGTACACAGCGAGTGTGGGTACGGAACTACACGGCAATCACTACCCGTCTGTGACTCTGTACACAGCGTATGTGGGTACGGAAGTACACGGCAAACACTACCCGTCTGTGACTCTGTACACAGCGAGTGTGGGTACGGAAGTACACGGCAAACACTACCCGTCTGTGACTCTGTACACAGCGAGTGTGGGTACGGAACTACACCGCAAACACTACCCGTCTGTGACTCTGTACACAGCGAGTGTGGGTACGGAACTACACGGCAAATACTACCCGTCTGTGACTCTGTACACAGCGAGTGTGTGTACGGAACTACACGGCAAACACTACCCGTCTGTGACTCTGTACACAGTGAGTGTGGGTACGGAACTACACGGCAAACACTACCCGTCTGTGACTCTGTACACAGCGAGTGTGGGTACAGAACTACACGGCAAACACTACCCATCTGTGACTCTGTACACAGCGTGTGTGGGTACGGAACTACACGGCAAACACTACCCGTCTGTGACTATGTACACAGCGAGTGTGGGTACGGAAGTACACGGCAAACACTACCCGTCTGTGACTATTTACACAGCGTGTGTGGGTACGGAACTACACGGCAAACACTACCCGTCTGTGACTCTGTACACAGCGAGTGTGGGTACGGAACTACACGGCAAACACCACCTGTCTGTGACTCTGTACACAGCGAGTGTAGGTACGGAAGTACACGGCAAACACAACCCGACTCTGACTCTGTACACAGCGAGTGTGGGTACGGAATTACACGGCAAACACTACCCGTCTGCGACTCTGTACACAGCTAGTGTGCATACGGAACTACACGGCAAACATTACCCATCTGTGACTCTGTGCACAGCGAGTGTGGGTACGGAAGTACACGGCAAACACTACCCGTCTGTGACTCTGTACACAGTGAGTGTGTGTACGGAAGTACACGGAAAACACTACCCGTCTGTCACTCTGTACACAGCGAGTGTGGGTACGGAACTACACGGCAAACACTACCCGTCTGTGACTCTGTACACAGCGAGTGTGGGTACGGAACTACACGGCAAACACTACCTGTCTGTGACTCTGTACACAGCGAGTGTGGGTACGGAACTACATGGCAAACACTACCCGTCTGTGACTCTGTACAGAGTGGGTGTGGGTACGGAACTACACGGCAAACACGTCCCCTCTGTGACTCTGTACACAGCGAGTGTGGGTACGGAACTACACGGCAAACACTACCCGTCTGTGACTCTGTACACAGCGAGTGTAGGTACGGAACTACACGGCAAACACTACCCGTCTGTGACTCTGTACACAGCGACTGTGGGTACGGAAGTACACGGCAAACACTACCCGTCTGTGACTCTGTACACAGCGAGTGTGGGTACGGAAGTACACGGCAAACACTACCCGTCTGTCACTCTGTATACAGCGAGTGTGGGTACGGAACTACACGGCAAACACTACCCGTCTGTCACTCTGTACTCAGCGAGTGTGGGTACGGAACTACATGGCAAACACTACCCGTCTTTGACTCTGTACACAGCGAGTGTGGGTACGGAACTACATGGGAAACACTACCCGTCTGTGACTCTGTACAAGGCGAGTGTGGGTACGGAACTACACGGCAAACACTACCCGTCTGTCACTCTGTACACAGCGACTGTGGGTACGGAACTACACGGCAAACACTACCCGTCTGTGACTCTGTACACAGCAAGTATGGGTACGGAAGTACACGGCAAACACTACCCGTCTGTGACTCCGTACACAGCGAGTGTGGGTACGGAAGTACACGGCAAACACTACCCGTCTGTGACTCTGTACACAGCAAGTAAGGCTACGGAAGTACACGGCAAACACTACCCGTCTGTGACTCTGTACACAGCGAGTGTGGGTACGTAACTACACGGCAAACACTACCCGTCTGTGACTCTGTACACAGCGAGTGTGGGTACGGAACTACACGGCAAACACTACCCGTCTGTGACTCTGTACACAGCGAGTGTGGGTACGGAACTACACGGCAAATACTACCCGTCTGTGACTCTGTACACAGCGAGTGTGGGTACGGAACTACACGGCAAATACTACCCGTCTGTGACTCTGTACACAGCGAGTGTGGGTACGGAACTACACGGCAAACACTACCCGTCTGTGACTCTGTACACAGCGAGTGTGGGTGCGGAAGTACACGGCAAACACTACCCGTCTGTGACTCTGTACACAGCGAGTGTTGGTACGGAACTACACGGCAAACACTACCCGTCTGTGACTCTGTACACAGCTAGTGTGCATACGGAACTACACGGCAAACACTACCCGTCTGTGACTCTGTACACAGCGAATGTGGGTATGGAAGTACACGGCAAACACTACCCGTCTGTGACTCTGTACACAGCGTGTGTGGGTACGGAAGTACACGGCAAACACTACCCGTCTGTGACTCTGTACACAGCGAGTGTGGGTACGGAACTACACCGCAAACACTACCCGTCTGTGACTCTGTACACAGCGAGTGTGGGTACGGAACTACAGGGCAAATACTACCCGCCTGTGACTCTGTACACAGCGAGTGTGGGTACGGAACTACACGGCAAACACTACCCGTCTGTGACTCTGTACACAGTGAGTGTGGGTACGGAACTACACGGCAAACACTACCCGTCTGTGACTCTGTACACAGCGAGTGTGGGTACAGAACTACACGGCAAACACTACCCATCTGTGACTCTGTACACAGCGAGTGTGGGTACGGAACGACACGGCAAACAGTACCCATCTGTGACTATGTACACAGCGAGTGTGGGTATGGAAGTACACGGCAAACACTACCCGTCTGTGACTATTTACACAGCGTGTGTGGGTACGGAACTACACGGCAAACACTACCAGTCTGTGACTCTGTACACAGCGAGTGTGGGTACGGAACTACACGGCAAACACTACCCGACTCTGACTCTGTACACAGCGAGTGTGAGTACGGAAGTACACGGCAAACACTACCCATCTTTGACTCTGTACACAGCGAATGTGAGTACGGAAGTACACGGCAAACACTACCCGTCTGTCACTCTGTGCACAGCGACTGTGGGTACGGAACTACACGGCAAACACTACCCGTCTGTGACTCTGTACACAGCGAGTGTTGGTACGGAACTACACGGCAAACACTACCCGTCTGTGACTCTGTGCACAGCGAGTGTGGGTACGGAACTACACGGCAAACACTACCCGTCTGTGACTCTGTACACAGCGAGTGTGGGTACGGAACTACATGGCAAACACTACCCGTCTGTGACTCTGTACAGAGTGGGTGTGGGTACGGAACTACACGGCAAACACGTCCCGTCTGTGACTCTGTACACAGCGAGTGTGGGTACGGAACTACACGGCAAACACTACCCGTCTGTGACTCTATACACAGCGAGTGTAGGTACGGAACTACACGGCAAACTCTACCCGTCTGTGACTCTGTACACAGCGACTGTGGGTACGGAAGTACACGGCAAACACTACCCGTCTGTGACTCTGTACACAGCGAGTGTGGGTACGGAAGTACACGGCAAACACTACCCGTCTGTCACTCTGTATACAGCGAGTGTGGGTACGGAACTACACAGCAAACACTACCCGTCTGTGACTCTGTACACAGCGAGTGTGGGTACGGAACTACATGGCAAACACTACCCGTCTGTGACTCTGTACACAGCGAGTGTGGGTACGGAACTACATGGGAAACACTACCCGTCTGTGACTCTGTACAAGGCGAGTGTGGGTACGGAACTACACGGCAAACACTACCCGTCTGTCATCTGTACACAGCGACTGTGGGTACGGAACTACACGGCAAACACTACCCGTCTGTGACTCTGTACACAGCAAGTGTGGGTACGGAAGTACACGGCAAACACTACCCGTCTGTGACTCCGTACACAGCGAGTGTGGGTACGGAAGTACACGGCAAACACTACCCGTCTGTGACTCTGTACACAGCAAGTAAGGGTACGGAAGTACACGGCAAACACTACCCGTCTGTGACTCTGTACACAGCGAGTGTGGGTACGGAACTACACGGCAAACACTACCCGTCTGTGACTCTGTACACAGAGAGTGTGGCTACGGAAATACACGGCAAACACTAGCCGACTCCGATTCTGTACATAGCGAGTGTGGGTACGGAATTACACGGCAAACACTACCCGTCTGTGACTCTGTACACAGCTAGTGTGCATACGGAACTACACGGCAAACACTACCCGTCTGTGACTCTGTGCACAGCGAGTGTGGGTACGGAAGTACACGGCAAACACTACCCGTCTGTGACTCTGTACACAGCGAGTGTGGGTATGGAAGTACACGGCAAACACTACCCGTCTGTGACACTGTACACAGCGAGTGTGGGTACGGAAGTACACTGGAAACACTACCCGTCTGTGGCTCTGTACACAGCGAGTGTGAGTACGGAAGTACACGGCAAACACTACCCGTCTGTGACTCTGTACACAGCGAGTGTGGGTACGGAAGGTCACGGCAAACACTACCCGTCTGTCACTCTGTACACAGCGACTGTGGGTACGGAAGTACACGGCAAACACTACTCGTCTGTGACTCTGTACACAGCGACTGTGGGTACGGAACTACACGGCAAACACTACCCATCCGTGACTCTTTACACAGCGAGTGTGGGTACGGAACTACACGGCAAACACTACCCGTCTGTCACTCTGTACACAGCGACTGTGGGTACGGAACTACACGCAAACACTACCCGTCTGTGTCTCTGTACACAGCGAGTGTGGGTACGGAACTACACGGCAAACACTACCTGAATGTGACTCTGTACACAGTGGGTGTGGGTACGGAACTACACGGCAAACACGACCCATCTGTGACTCTGTACACAGCGAGTGTGGGTACGGAAGTACACGGCAAACACTACCCGTCTGTGACTCTGTACACAGCAAGTAAGGTTACGGAAGTACACGGCAAACACTACCCGTCTGTGACTCTGTACACAGCGAGTGTGGGTACGGAACTACACGGCAAACACTACCCGTGTGTGACTCTGTACACAGCGAGTATGGGTACGGAACTACACTGCAAACACTACCCTTCTGTGACTCTGTACACAGCGAGTGTGGGTACGGAACTACACGGCAAATACTACCCATCTGTGACTCTGTACACAGCGAGTGTGGGTACGGAACTACACGGCAAATATTACCCCTCTGTGATTCTGTACACAGCGAGTGTGGGTATGGATCTACACGGCAAACACTACCCGTCTGTGACTCTGTACACAGCGAGTGTGGGTACGGAACTACACGGTAAACACTACCCGTCTGTGACTCTGTACACAACGAGTGTGGGTACGGAACTACACGACGAACACTACCCGTCTGTGACTCTGTACACAGCGAGTGTGTTTACGGAAGTACACGGCAAACACTACCCGTCTGTGACTCTGTACACAGCGAGTGTGGGTACGGAACTACACGGCAAACACTACCCGTCTGTGACTCTGTACACAGCGAGTGTGGGTACGGAACTACACGGCAAACACTACCCGTCTGTGACTATGTACACAGCGAGTGTGGGTACGGAACTACACGGCAAACACTACCTGTCTGTGACTCTGTACACAGCGAGTGTGGGTACGGGACTACACGGCAAACACTACCCGCCTGTGACTCCGTATACAGCGAGTGAGGGTACGGAACTACACGGCAAACACTACCCGTCTGTGACTCTGTACACAGCGAGTGTGGGTACGGAAGTACACGGCAAACATTACCCGTCTGTCACTCTGTACACAGCGACTGTGGGTACGGAACTATACGCAAACACTACCCGTCTGTGACTCTGTACACAACGAGTGTGGGTACGGAAGTACACGGCAAACACTACCCGTCTGTGACTCTGTACACAGCGAGTGTGGGTACGGAACTACACGGCAAACACTACCCGTCTGTGACTCTGTACACAGCGAGTGTGTTTACGGAAGTACTCGGCAAACACTACAGGTCTGTGACCCTGTACACAGCGAGTGTGGGAATGGAACTACACGGCAAACACTACCCGTCTGTGACTCTGTACACAGCGAGTGTGGGTACGGAAGTACACGGCAAACACTACCCGTCTGTGACTCTGTACACAGCGAGTGTTGGTACGGAACTACACGGCAAACACTACCCGTCTGTGACTCTGTACACAGCTAGTGTGCATACGGAATTACACGGCAAACACTACCCGTCTGTGACTCTGTACACAGCGAATGTGGGTACGGAAGTACACGGCAAACACTACCCGTCTGTGACTCTGTACACAGCGAGTGTTGGTACGGAAGTACACGGCAAAACTACCCGTCTGTGCCTCTGTACACAGCGAGTGTGGGTACGGAACTACACCGCAAACACTACCCGTCTGTGACTCTGTACACAGCGAGTGTGGGTACTGAACTACACGGCAAATACTACCCGTCTGTGACTCTGTACACAGCGAGTGTGGGTACGGAACTACACGGCAAACACTACCCGTCTGTGACTCTGTACACAGTGAGTGTGGGTACGGAACTACACGGCAAACACTACCCGTCTGTGACACTGTACACAGCGAGTGTGGGTACAGAACTACACGGCAAACACTACCCATCTGTGACTCTGTACACAGCGAGTGTGGGTACGGAACTACACGGCAAACACTACCCGTCTGTGACTATGTACACAGCAAGTGTGGGTACGGAAGTACACGGCAAACACTACCCGTCTGTGACTATTTACACAGCGTGTGTGGGTACGGAACTACACGGCAAACACTACCCGTCTGTGACTCTGTACACAGCGAGTGTGGGTACCGAACTACACGGCAAACACTACCCGTCTGTGACTCTGTACACAGCGAGTGTAGGTACGGAAGTACATGGCAAACACTACCCGACTCTGACTCTGTACACAGCGAGTGTGGGTACAGAATTACATGGCAAACACTACCCGTCTGTGACTCTGTACACAGCTAGTGTGCATACGGAACTACACGGCAAACACTACCCATCTGTGACTCTGTGCACAGCGAGTGTGGGTACGGAAGTACACGGCAAACACTACCCGTCTGTGACTCTGTACACAGTGAGTGTGTGTACGGAAGTACACGGAAAACACTACCCGTCTGTCACTCTGTACACAGCGAGTGTGGGTACGGAAGTACACTGCAAACACTACCCGTCTGTGACTCTGTACACAGCGAGTGTGGGTACGGAAGTACACGGGAAACACTACCCGTCTGTGACTCTGTACACAGCGAGTGTGAGTACGGAAGTACACGGCAAACACTACCCGTCTGTGACTCTGTACACAGCGAGTGTGAGTACGGAAGTACACGGCAAACACTGCCCGTCTGTCACTCTGTACACAGCGACTGTGGGTACGGAACTACACGGCAAACACTACCCGTCTGTGACTCTGTACACAGCGAGTGTGGGTACGGAACTACACGGCAAACACTATCCGTCTGTTCCTCTGAACACAGCGAGTGTGGGTACGGAACTACACGGCAAACACTACCCGTCTGTGACTCTGTACACAGCGAGTGTGAGTACGGAACTACATGGCAAACACTACCCGTCTGTGACTCTGTACAGAGTGGGTGTGGGTACGGAACTACACGGCAAACACGTCCCGTCTGTGACTCTGTACACAGCGAGTGTGGGTACGGAACTACACGGCAAACACTACCCGTCTGTGACTCTGTACACAGCGAGTGTAGGTACGGAACTACACGGCAAACACTACCCGTCTGTGACTCTGTACACAGCGACTGTGGGTACGGAAGTACATGGCAAACACTACCCGTCTGTGACTCTGTACACAGCGAGTGTGGGTACGGAAGTACACGGCAAACACTCCCCGACTGTCACTCTGTATACAGCGAGTGTGGGTACGGAACTACACGGCAAACACTACCCGTCTGTGAATCTGTACAAGGCGAGTGTGGGTACGGAACTACACGGCAAACACTACCCGTCTGTCACTCTGTACACAGCGAGTGTGGGTACGGAACTACATGGGAAACACTACCCGTCTGTGAATCTGTACAAGGCGAGTGTGGGTACGGAACTACACGGCAAACACTACCCGTCTGTCACTCTGTACACAGCGACTGTGGGTACGGAACTACACGGCAAACACTACCCGTCTGTGACTCTGTACACGGCAAGTGTGGGTACGGAAGTACACAGCAAACACTACCCGTCTGTGACTCTGTACACAGCGAGTGTGGGTACGGAAGTACACGGCAAACACTACCCGTCTGTGACTCCGTACACAGCGAGTGTGGGTACGGAAGTACACGGCAAACACTACCCGTCTGTGACTCTGTACACAGCATGTAAGGGTACGGAAGTACACGGCAAACACTACCCGTCTGTGACTCTGTACACAGCGAGTGTGGGTACGGAACTACACGGCAAACACTACCCGTCTGTGACTCTGTACACAGAGAGTGTGGGTACGGAAATACACGGCAAACACTACCCGACTCCGATTCTGTACATAGCGAGTGTGGGTACGGAATTACACGGCAAACACTACCCGTCTGTGACTCTGTACACAGCTAGTGTGCATACGGAACTACACGGCAAACACTACCCGTCTGTGACTCTGTGCACAGCGAGTGTGGGTACGGAAGTACACGGCAAACACTACCCGTCTGTGACTCTGTACACAGCGAGTGTGGGTATGGAAGTACACGGCAAACACTACCCGTCTGTGACACTGTACACAGCGAGTGTGGGTACGGAAGTACACTGGAAACACTACCCGTCTGTGGCTCTGTACACAGCGAGTGTGAGTACGGAAGTACACGGCAAACACTACCCGTCTGTGACTCTGTACACAGCGAGTGTGGGTACGGAAGGTCACGGCAAACACTACCCGTCTGTCACTCTGTACACAGCGACTGTGGGTACGGAAGTACACGGCAAACACTACTCGCCTGTGACTCTGTACACAGCGACTGTGGGTACGGAACTACACGGCAAACACTACCCATCCGTGACTCTTTACACAGCGAGTGTGGGTACGGAACTACACGGCAAACACTACCCGTCTGTGACTCTGTACACAGCGAGTGTGGGTACGGAACTACACGCAAACACTACCCGTCTGTGTCTCTGTACACAGCGAGTGTGGGTACGGAACTACAAGGCAAACACTACCTGAATGTGACTCTGTACACAGTGGGTGTGGGTACGGAACTACACGGCAAACACGACCCATCTGTGACTCTGTACACAGCGAGTGTGGGTACGGAAGTACACGGCAAAAACTACCCGTCTGTGACTCTGTACACAGCAAGTAAGGGTACGGAAGTACACGGCAAACACTACCCGTCTGTGACTCTGTACACAGCGAGTGTGGGTACGGAACTACACGGCAAACACTACCCGTGTGTGACTCTGTACACAGCGAGTATGGGTACGGAACTACACTGGAAACACTACCCGTCTGTGACTCTGTACACAGCGAGTGTGGGTACGGAACTACACGGCAAATACTACCCATCTGTGACTCTGTACACAGCGAGTGTGGGTACGGAACTACACGGCAAATATTACCCCTCTGTGATTCTGTACACAGCGAGTGTGGGTATGGAACTACACGGCAAACACTACCCGTCTGTGACTCTGTACACAGCGAGTGTGGGTACGGAACTACACGGTAAACACTACCCGTCTGTGACTCTGTACACAACGAGTGTGGGTACGGAACTACACGACGAACACTACCCGTCTGTGACTCTGTACACAGCGAGTGTGTTTACGGAAGTACACGGCAAACACTACCCGTCTGTGACTCTGTACACAGCGAGTGTGGGTACGGAACTACACGGCAAACACTACCCGTCTGTGACTCTGTACACAGCGAGTGTGGGTACGGAACTACACGGCAAACACTACCCGTCTGTGACTATGTACACAGCGAGTGTGGGTACGGAACTACACGGCAAACACTACCTGTCTGTGACTCTGTACACAGCGAGTGTGGGTACGGAACTACACGGCAAACACTACCCGCCTGTGACTCCGTATACAGCGAGTGAGGGTACGGAACTACACGGCAAACACTACCCGTCTGTGACTCTGTACACAGCGAGTGTGGGTACGGAAGTACACGGCAAACACTACCCGTCTGTCACTCTGTACACAGCGACTGTGGGTACGGAACTATACGGCAAACACTACCCGTCTGTGACTCTGTACACAACGAGTGTGGGTACGGAAGTACACGGCAAACACTACCCGTCTGTGACTCTGTACACAGCGAGTGTGGGTACGGAACTACTCGGCAAACACTACCCGTCTGTGACTCTGTACACAGCGAGTGTGTTTACGGAAGTACTCGGCAAACACTACACGTCTGTGACCCTGTACACAGCGAGTGTGGGAATGGAACTACACGGCAAACACTACCCGTCTGTGACTCTGTACACAGCGAGTGTGGGTACGGAAGTACACGGCAAACACTACCCGTCTGTGACTCTGTACACAGCGAGTGTTGGTACGGAACTACACGGCAAACACTACCCGTCTGTGACTCTGTACACAGCTAGTGTGCATACGGAACTACACGGCAAACACTACCCGTCTGTGACTCTGTACACAGCGAATGTGGGTACGGAAGTACACGGCAAACACTACCCGTCTGTGACTCTGTACACAGCGAGTGTGGGTACGGAAGTACACGGCAAAACTACCCGTCTGTGACTCTGTACACAGCGAGTGTGGGTACGGAACTACACCGCAAACACTACCCGTCTGTGACTCTGTACACAGCGAGTGTGGGTACTGAACTACACGGCAAATACTACCCGTCTGTGACTCTGTACACAGCGAGTGTGGGTACGGAACTACACGGCAAACACTACCCGTCTGTGACTCTGTACACAGTGAGTGTGGGTACGGAACTACACGGCAAACACTACCCGTCTGTGACTCTGTACACAGCGAGTGTGGGTACAGAACTACACGGCAAACACTACCCATCTGTGACTCTGTACACAGCGAGTGTGGGTACGGAACTACACGGCAAACACTACCCGTCTGTGACTATGTACACAGCGAGTGTGGGTACGGAAGTACACGGCAAACACTACCCGTCTGTGACTATTTACACAGCGTGTGTGGGTACGGAACTACACGGCAAACACTACCCGTCTGTGACTCTGTACACAGCGAGTGTGGGTACCGAACTACACGGCAAACACTACCCGTCTGTGACTCTGTACACAGCGAGTGTAGGTACGGAAGTACATGGCAAACACTACCCGACTCTGACTCTGTACACAGCGAGTGTGGGTACGGAATTACACGGCAAACACTACCCGTCTGTGACTCTGTACACAGCTAGTGTGCATACGGAACTACACGGCAAACACTACCCATCTGTGACTCTGTGCACAGCGAGTGTGGGTACGGAAGTACACGGCAACCACTACCCGTCTGTGACTCTGTACACAGTGAGTGTGTGTACGGAAGTACACGGAAAACACTACCCGTCTGTCACTCTGTACACAGCGAGTGTGGGTACGGAAGTACACTGCAAACACTACCCGTCTGTGACTCTGTACACAGCGAGTGTGGGTACGGAAGGACACGGGAAACACTACCCGTCTGTGACTCTGTACACAGCGAGTGTGAGTACGGAAGTACACGGCAAACACTACCCGTCTGTGACTCTGTACACAGCGAGTGTGAGTACGGAAGTACACGGCAAACACTACCCGTCTGTCACTCTGTACACAGCGACTGTGGGTACGGAACTACACGGCAAACACTACCCGTCTGTGACTCTGTACACAGCGAGTGTGGGTACGGAACTACACGGCAAACACTACCCGTCTGTTACTCTGAACACAGCGAGTGTGGGTACGGAACTACATGGCAAACACTACCCGTCTGTGACTCTGTACACAGCGAGTGTGAGTACGGAACTACATGGCAAACACTACCCGTCTGTGACTCTGTACAGAGTGGGTGTGGGTACGGAACTACACGGTAAACACGTCCCGTCTGTGACTCTGTACACAGCGAGTGTGGGTACGGAACTACACGGCAAACACTACCCGTCTGTGACTCTGTACACAGTGAGTGTAGGTACGGAACTACACGGCAAACACTACCCGTCTGTGACTCTGTACACAGCGATTGTGGGTACGGAAGTACATGGCAAACACTACCCGTCTGTGACTCTGTACACAGCGAGTGTGGGTACGGAAGTACACGGCATACACTCCCCGACTGTCACTCTGTATACAGCGAGTGTGGGTACGGAACTACACGGCAAACACTACCCGTCTGTCACTCTGTACACAGCGAGTGTGGGTACGGAACTACATGGCAAACACTACCCGTCTGTGACTCTGTACACAGCGAGTGTGGGTACGGAACTACATGGGAAACACTACCCGTCTGTGAATCTGTACAAGGCGAGTGTGGGTACGGAACTACACGGCAAACACTACCCGTCTGTCACTCTGTACACAGCGACTGTGGGTACGGAACTACACGGCAAACACTACCCGTCTGTGACTCTGTACACGGCAAGTGTGGGTACGGAAGTACACGGCAAACACTACCCGTCTGTGACTCTGTACACAGCGAGTGTGGGTACGGAAGTACACGGCAAACACTACCCGTCTGTGACTCTGTACACAGCAAGTAAGGGTACGGAAGTACACAGCAAACACTACCCGTCTGTGACTCTGTACACAGCGAGTGTGGGTACGGAACTACACGGCAAACACTACCCGTCTGTGACTCTGTACACAGCGAGTGTGGGTACGGAACTACACGGCAAACACTACCCGTCTGTGACTCTGTACACAGCGAGTGTGGGTACGGAACTACACGGCAAATACTACCCGTCTTTGACTCTGTACACAGCGAGTGTGGGTACGGAACTACACGGCAAATACTACCCGTCTGTGACTCTGTACACAGCGAGTGTGGGTACGGAACTACACGGCAAACACTACCCGTCTGTGACTCTGTACACAGCGAGTGTGAGTGCAGAACAACACGGCAAACACTACCCGTCTGTGACTCTGTACACAGCGAGTGTGGGTACGGAACTACATGACGAGCACTACCCTTCTGTGACTCTGTACACAGCGAGTGTGGGTACGGAACTACACGGCAAACACTACCCGTCTGTGACTCTGTACACAGCGAGTGTGGGTACGGAACTACACGGCAAACACTACCCGTCTGTGACTACGTACACAGCGAGTGTGGGTACGGGACTACACGGCAAACACTACCCGTCTGTGACTCTGTAAACAGCGAGTGTGGGTACGGAAGTACACGGCAAACACTACCCGTCCGTGACTCTGTACACAGCGACTGTGGGTACGGAACTACATGGCAAACACTACTCTTCTGTGACTCTGTATACTGCGAGTGTGTGTACGGAACTACACGGCAAACACTACCCGTCTGTGACTCTGTACACAGCGAGTGTTGGTACGGAAGTACACGGCAAACACTACCCGTCTGTCACTCTGTACACAGCGACTGTGGGTACGGAACTACACAGCAAACACTACCCATCTGTTACTCTGTACACAACGAGTGTGGGTACGGAAGTACACGGCAAACACTACCCGTCTGTGACCCTGTACACAGCGAGTGTGGGTATGGAACTACACGGCAAACACTACCCGTCTGTGACTCTCTACACAACGAATGTGGGTACGGAAGTACACGGCAAACACTACCCGTCTGTGACTCTGTACACAGCGAGTGTTGGTACGGAACTACACGGCAAACACTACCCGTCAGTGACTCTGTACACAGCGAGTGTGGGTACGGAACTACACGGCAAATACTACCCCTCTGTGACTCTGTACACAGCGAGTGCGGGTACGGAACTACACGGTAAACACTACCCGTCTGTGACTCTGTACACAGTGAGTGTGGGTACGGAACTACACGGCAAACACTACCCGTCTGTGACTCTGTACACAGCGAGTGTGGTTACGGAACTACACGGCAAACACTACCCGTCTGTGACTCTGTACACAGCGCGTGTGGGTACGGAACTACACGGCAAACACTACCCGTCTGTGACTATGTACACAGCGAGTGTGGGTACGGAAGTAGACGGCAAACACTACCCGTCTGTGACTATGTACACAGCGAGTGTGGGTACGGAACTACACGGCAAACACTACCCGTCTGTGACTCTGTACACAGCAAGTGTGGGTACGGAACTACACGGCAAACACTACCCGTCTGTGCCTCTGTACACAGCGAGTGTGGGTACGGAAGTAGACGGCAAACACTACCCGACTCTGACTCTGTACACAGCGAGTGTGGGTACGGAATTACACGGTAAACACTACCCGTCTGTGACTCTGTTCACAGCGAGTGTGAGTACGGAAGTACACGGCAAACACTACCCGTCCGTGACTCTGTACACAGCGAGTGTGGGTACGGAACTACACGGCAAACACTACCCGTCTGTGACTCTGTACACAGCGAGTGTGGGTACGGAACTACACGCAAACACTACCCGTCTGTAACTCTGTACACAACGAGTGTGGGTACGGAACTACACGGCAAACACTACTGACTGTGACTCTGTACACAGTGGGTGTGGGTACGGAACTACACGGGAAACACGACCCGTCTGTGACTCTGTACACAGCGAGTGTGGGTACGGAACTACACGGCAAACACTACCCGTCTGTGACTCTGTACACAGCATGTAAGGGTACGGAAGTACACGGGAAACACTACCCGTCTGTCACTCTGTACACAGCGAGTGTGGGTTCGGAAGTACATGGCAAACACTACCCGTCTGTGACTCTGTACACAGCAAGTAAGGGTACGGAAGTACACGGCAAACACTACTCGTCTGTGACTCTGTACACAGCGAGTGTGGGTACGGAACTACGCGGCAAACACAACCCGTGTGTGACTCTGTACACAGCGAGTGTGGGTACGGAACTACACGGCAAACACTACCCGTCTGTGACTCTGTACACAGCGAGTGTGGGTACGGAACTACACGGCAAATACTACCAGTCTGTGACTCTGTACACAGCGAGTGTGGGTACGGAACTACACGGCAAATACTACCCGTCTGTGATTCTGTACACAGCAACTGTGGGTATGGAACTACACGGCAAACACTACCCGTCTGTGACTCTGTACACAGCGAGTGTGGGTACGGAACTACACGGCAAACACTACCCATCTGTGACTCTGTACACAACGAGTGTGGGTACGGAAGTACACGGCAAACACTACCGGTCTGTGACTCTGTACACAGCGAGTGTGGGTACGGAACTACACGGCAAACACTACCCGTCTGTGACTCTGTACACAGCGAGTGTGGGTACGGAAGTACACGGTAAACACTACCCGTCTGTGACCCTGTACACAGCGAGTGTGGGTATGGAACTACACGGCAAACACTACCCGTCTGTGACTCTGTACACAGCGAGTGTGGGTACGGAAGTACACGGCAAACACTACTCGTCTGTGACTCTGTACACAGCGAGTGTTGGTACGGAACTACATGGCAAACACTACCCGTCTGTGACTCTGTACACAGCTAATGTGCATACGGAACTACACGGCAAACACTACCCGTCTGTGACTCTGTACACAGCGAGTGTGGGTACGGATCTACACGGCAAATTCTACCCGTCTGTGATCTGTACACAGCGAGTGCGGGTACGGAACTACACGGTAAACACTACCCGTCTGTGACTCTGTACACAGTGAGTGTGGGTACGGAACTACACGGAAAACACTACCCGTCTGTGACTCTGTACACAGCGAGTGTGGGTACGGAACTACACGGCAAACACTACCCGTCTGTGACTCTGTACCCAGCGCGTGTGGGTACGGAACTACACGGCAAACACTACCCGTCTGTGACTATGTACACAGCGAGTGTGGGTACGGAAGTACACGGCAAACACCACCCGTCTGTGACTATGTACACAGCGAGTGTGGGTACGGAACTACACGGCAAACACTACCCATCTGTGACTCTGTACACAGCGAGTGTGGGTACGGAAATACACGGCAAACACTACCCGTCTGTGACTCTGTAGACGGCGAGTGTGGGTACGGAAGTACACGGCAAACACTACCCGACTCTGACTCTGTACACAGCGAGTGTGGGTACGGAATTACACGGCAAACACTACCCGTCTGTGACTCTGTACACAGCTAGTGTGCATACGGAACTACACGGCAAACACTACCCGTCTGTGACTCTGTGCACAGCGAGTGTGGGTACGGAAGTACACGGCAAACACTACCCGTCTGTGACTCTGTACACAGCGAGTGTGGCTACGGAAGTACACGGCAAACACTACCTGTCTGTCACTCTGTACACAGCGACTGTGGGTACGGAACTACACGGCAAACACTACCCGTCTGTGACTCTGTACACGGCAAGTGTGGGTACGGAAGTACACGGCAAACACTACCCGTCTGTGATTCTGTACACAGCGAGTGTGGGTACGGAAGTACACGGCAAACACTACCCGTCTGTGACTCTGTACACAGCAAGTAAGGGTACGGAAGTACACGGCAAACACTACCCGTCTGTGACTCTGTACACAGCGAGTGTGGGTACGGAAGTACACGGGAAACACTACCCGTCTGTGACTCTGTACGAAGCGAGTGTGAGTACGGAAGTACACGGCAAACACTACCCGTCTGTCACTCTGTACACAGCGACTGTGGGTACGGAAGTTCACGGCAAACACTTCCCGTCTGTCACTCTGTACACAGCCACTGTGGGTACGGAAGTAGACGGCAAACACTACCCGTCTGTGACTCTGTACACAGCGACTGTGGGTACGGAGCTACACGGCAAACACTACCCGTCCGTGACTCTGTACACAGCGAGTGTGGGTACGGAACTACACGGCAAACACTACCCGTCTGTGACTCTGTACACAGCGAGTGTGGGTACGGAACTACACGCAAACACTACCCGTCTGTGACTCTGTACACAGCGAGTGTGGGTACGGAACTGCACGGCAAACACTACCCGACTGTGACTCTGTACACAGTGGGTGTGGGTACGGAACTACACGGCAAACACGACCCGTCTGTGACTCTGTACACAGCGAGTGTGGGTACGGAAGTACACGGCAAACACTACCCGTCTGTGACTCTGTACACAGCATGTAAGGGTACGGAAGTACACGGCAAACACTACCCGTCTGTGACTCTGTACACAGCGAGTGTGGGTACGGAACTACACGGCAAACACTACCCGTGTGTGACTCTGTACACAGCGAGTGTGGGTACGGAACTACACGGCAAACACTACCCGTCTGTGACTCTGTACACAGCGAGTGTGGGTACGCAATTACACGGCAAATACTACCCGTCTGTGACTCTGTACACAGCGAGTGTGGGTACGGAACTACACGGCAAATACTACCCGTCTGTGATTCTGTATACAGCGAGTGTGGGTATGGAACTACACGGCAAACACTACCCGTCTGTGACTCTGTACACAGCGCGTGTGGGTACGGAACTACACGGCTAACACTACCCGTCTGTGACTCTGTACACAGCGAGTGTGGGTACGGAACTACAGAACGAAGACTACCCGTCTGTGACTCTGTACACAGCGAGTGTGGGTACGGAACTACACGGCAAACACTAACCGTCTGTGACTCTGTACACAGCGAGTGTGGGTACGGAACTACACGGCAAACACTACCCATCTGTGACTCTGTACACAGCGAGTGTGGGTACGGAACTACACGGCAAACACTACCCGTCTGTGACTATGTACACAGCGAGTGTGGGTACGGAACTACTCGGCAAACACTACCCGTCTGTGACTCTGGACACAGCGAGTGTGGGTACGGAACTACACGGCAAACACTACCCGTCTGTGACCCTGTACACAGCGAGTGTGGGTACGGAACTACACGGCAAACACTACCCATCTGTGACTCTGTATACAGCGAGTGTGGGTACGGAACTACACGGTAAACACTACCCGTCTGTGACTCTGTACACAGCGAGTGTGGGTACGGAAGTACACGGCAAACACTACCCGTCTGACACTCTGTACAAAGCGACTGTGGGTACGGAACTACACGGCAAACACTACCCGTCTGTGACTCTGTACACAACGAGTGTGGGTACGGAAGTACACGGCAAACACTACCCGTCTGTGGCTCTGTACATAGCGAGTGTGGGTACGGAACTACACGGCAAACACTACCCGTCTGTGACTCTGTACACAGCGAGTGTGGGTACGGAAGGACACGGCAAACACTTCCCGTCTGTGACCCTGTACACAGCGAGTGTGGGTATGGAACTACATGGCAAACACTACCCGTCTGTGACTCTGTACACAGCGAGTGTGGGTACGGAAGTACACGGCAAACACTACCCGTCTGTGACTCTGTACACAGCGAGTGTTGGTACGGAACTACACGGCATACACTACCCGTCTCTGACTCTGTACACAGCTAGTGTGCATACGGAACTACACGGCAAACACTACCCGTCTGTGACTCTGTACACAGCGAATGTGGGTACGGAAGTACACGGCAAACACTACCCGTCTGTGACTCTGTACACAGCGAGTGTGGGTACGGAAGTACACGGCAAACACTACCCGTCTGTGACTCTGTACACAGCGAGTGTGGGTACGGAACTACACGGCAAACACTACCCGTCTGTGACTCTGTACACAGCGAGTGTGGGTACGGAACTACACCGCAAACACTACCCGTCTGTGACTCTGTACACAGCGAGTGTGGGTACGGAACTACACGGCAAATACTACCCGTCTGTGACTCTGTACACAGCGAGTGTGGGTACGGAACTACACGACAAACACTACCCGTCTGTGACTCTGTAAACAGTGAGTGTGGGTACGGAACTACACGGCAAACACTACCCGTCTGTGACTCTGTACACAGCGAGTGTAGGTACGGAACTACACGGCAAACACTACCCGTCTGTGACTCTGTACACAGCGAGTGTGGGTACGGAACTACACGGCAAACACTACCCGTCTGTGACTATGTACACAGCGAGTGTGGGTATGGAAGTACACGGCAAACACTACCCATCAGTGACTATGTACATAGTGAGTGTGGGTACGGAACTACACGGCAAACACTAACCGTCTGTGACTCTGTACACAGCGAGTGTGGGTACGGAACTACACGGCAAACACTACCCGTCTGTGACTCTGTACACAGCGAGTGTGGGTACGGAACTACAAGGCAAACACTACCCGTCTGTGACTCTGTACACAGCGAGTGTGGGTGCGGAAGTACACGGCAACCACTACCCATCTGTGACTCTGTACACAGCGAGTGTGGGTACGGAACTACATGGCAAACACTACCCGTCTGTGACTCTGTACACAGCGAGTGTGGGTACGGAACTACACGGCAAACACTACCCGTCTGTGACTCTGTACACAGCGAGTGTGGGTACGGAAGTACACGGCAAACACTACCCGTCTGTGACTCCATACACAGCGAGTGTGGGTACGGAAGTACACGGCAAACACTACCCGTCTGTGACTCTGCACACAGCAAGTAAGGGTACGGAAGTACACGGCAAACACTACCCGTCTGTGACTCTGTACACAGCGAGTGTGGGTACGGAAGTACACGGCAAACACTACCCGTCTGTGACTCTGTACACAGCGAGTGTGGGTACGGAACTACACGGCAAACACTACCCGCCTGTGACTCTGTACACAGCGAGTGTGGGTATGGAAGTACACGGCAAGCACTACCCGCCTGTGACTCTGTACACAGCGAGTGTGGGTACGGAAGTACACGGCAAACACTACCCGTCTGTGACTCTGTACACAGCGAGTGTGGGTATGAAACTACACGGCAAACACTACCCGTCTGTGACTCTGTACACAGCGAGTGTGGGTACGGAACTACACGGCAAACACTACCCGTCTGTGACTCTGTACACAGCGAGTGTGGGTACAGAAGTACACAGCAAACACTACCCGTCTGTGAATCTGTACACAGCGAGTCTGGGTACGGAACTACATGGCAAACACTACCCGTCTGTGACTCTGTACACAGCGAGTGTGGGTACGGAACTACACGGCAAACACTACCCGTCTGTGACTCTGTACACAGCTAGTGTGGGTACGGAAGTACACGGCAAACACTACCCGTCTGTGACTCTGTACACAGCGAGTTTGGGTACAGAACTACACGGCAAACACTACCCGTCTGTGACTCTGTACACAGCGAGTGTGGGTACGGAAATACACGGCAAACACTACCCGTCTGTGACTCTGTACACAGCGAGTGTGGTTACAGAACTACACGGCAAACACTACCCGTCTGTGACTCTGTACACAGCGAGTGTGGGTACGGAAGTACACGGCAAACACTACCCGACTGTGACTCTGTACACAGCGAGTGTGGGTACGGAAGTACACTGCAAACACTACCCGTCTGTGACTCTGTACACAGCGAGTGTGGGTACGGAAGTACACGGGAAACACTACCCGTCTGTGACTCTGTACACAGCGAGTGTGAGTACGGAAGTACACGGCAAACACTACCCCTCTGTGACTCTGTACACGGCGAGTGTGGGTACGGAAGTTCACGGCAAACACTACCCGTCTGTCACTCTGTACACAGCGACTGTGGGTACAGAAGTACACGGCAAACACTACCCGTCTGTCACTCTGTACACAACGACTGTGGGTACGGAACTACACGGCAAACACTACCCGTCTGTGACTCTGTACACAGCGAGTGTGGGTACGGAACTACACCGCAAACACTACCCGTCTGTGACTCTGTACACAGCAAGTGTGGGTACGGAACTACACGGCAAACACTACATGTCTGTGACTCTGTACACAGCGAGTGTGGGTACGGAACTACACAGCAAACACTACCCGTCTGTGACTCTGTACACAGCGAGTGAGGGTACGGAACTACACGGCAAACACTACCCGTCTGTGACTCTGTACACAGTGAGTGTGGGTACGGAACTACACAGCAAACACTACCCGCCTGTGACTCTGTACACAGCGACTGTGGGTACGGAAGTAAACGGCAAACACTACCCGTCTGTGACTCTGTACACTGCGAGTGTGGGTACGGAAGTACACGGCAAACACTACCCGTCTGTGACTCTGTACACAGCGAGTGTGGGTACGGAACTACACGGCAAACACTACCCGTCTGTGACTCTGTACACAGCGAGTGCAGGTACGGAACTACATGGCAAACACTACCCGTCTGTGACTCTGTACACAGCGAGTGTGGGTACGGAACTACACGGCAAACACTACCCGTCTGTGACTCTCTACACAGCGAGTGTGGGTACGGAAGTACACGGCAAACACTACCCGTCTGTGACTCCGTACACAGTGAGTGTGGGTACGGAAGTACACGGGAAACACTACCCGTCTGTGACTCTGTACACAGCGAGTGTGGGTACAGAACTACACGGCAAACACTACCCGTCTGTGACTCTGTACACAGCGAGTGTGGGTACGGAAGTACACGGCAAACACTACCCGTCTGTGACTCCGTACACAGCGAGTGTGGGTACGGAAGTACACGGCAAACACTACCCGTCTGTGACTCTGTACACAGCAAGTAAGGGTACGGAAGTACACGGCAAACACTACCCGTCTGTGACTCTGTACACAGCGAGTGTGGGTACGGAACTACACGGCAAACACTACCCGTCTGTGACCCTGTACACAGCGAGTGTGGGTACAGAACTACACGGCAAACACTACCCGTCTGTGACTCTGTACACAGCGAGTGTGGGTACGGAACTACATGGCAAATACTACCCGTCTGTGACTCTGTACACAGCGAGTGTGGGTACGGAACTACACGGCAAATACTACCCGTCTGTGACTCTGTACACAGCGAGTGTGGGTACGGAACTACACGGCAAACACTAACCGTCTGTGACTCTGTACACAGCGAGTGTGGGTACAGAACTACACGGCAAACATTACCCGTCTGTGACTCTGTACACAGCGAGTGTGGGTACGGAACTACACGGCAAACACTACCCGTCTGTGACTCTGTACACAGCGAGTGTGGGTACGGAAGTACGCGGCAAACACTACCCGTCTGTGACTCCGTACACAGCGGGTGTGGGTACGGAATTACACGGCAAACACTACCCGTCTGTGACTCTGTACACAGCGAGTGTGGGTACGGAACTACACGACAAACACTACCCGTCTGTGACTCTGTACACAGCGAGTGTGGGTACGGAACTACACGGCAAACACTACCCGTCTGTGATTCTGTACACAGCGAGTGTGGGTATGGAACTACACGGCAAACACCACCCATCTGTGACTCTGTACACAGCTAGTGTGCGTACGGAACTACACGGCAAACGCTACCCGTCTGTCACTCTGTACACAGCGAGTGTGGGTACGGAACTACACGGCAAACACTACCCGTCTGTGACTCTGTACACAGCGAGTGTGGGTACGGAACTACACGGCAAACACTACCCGCCTGTGACTCTGTACACAGCAAGTGTGGGTACGGAAGTACACGGCAAACACTACCCGCCTGTGACTCTGTACGCAGCGAGTGTGGGTACGGAAGTACACGGCAAACACTACCCGTCTGTGACTCTGTACACAGCGAGTGTGGGTATGAAACTACACGGCAAACACTACCCGTCTGTGACTCTGTACACAGCGAGTGTGGGTACGGAACTACACGGCAAACACTACCCGTCTGTGACACTGTACACAGCGAGTGTGGGTACGGAAGTACACGGCAAACACTACCTGTCTGTGACTCTGTACACAGCGAGTTTGGGTACGGAACTACACGGCTAACACTACCCGTCTGTGACTCTGTACACAGCGAGTGTGAGTACGGAAGTACACGGCAAACACTACCCGACTGTGACTCTGTACACAGCGAGTGTGGGTACGGAAGTACACTGCAAACACTACCCATCTGTGACATTGTACACAGCGAGTGTGGGTACGGAAGTACACGGGAAACACTACCCGTCTGTGACTCTGTACACAGCGAGTGTGAGTACGGAAGTTCACGGCAAACACTACCCGTCTGTGACTCTGTACACGGCGAGTGTGGGTACGGAAGTTCACGGCAAACACTACCCGTCTGTCACTCTGTACACAGCGACTGTGGGTACGGAAGTACACGGCAAACACTACCCGTCTGTCACTCTGTACACAACGACTGTGGGTACGGAACTACATGGCAAACACTACCCGTCTGTGACTCTGTACACAGCGAGTGTGGGTACGGAACTACACGGCAAACACTACCCATCTGTGACTCTGTGCACAGCAAGTGTGGGTACGGAACTACATGGCAAACACTACATGTCTGTGACTCTGTACACAGCGAGTGTGGGTACGGAACTACACAGCAAACACTACCCGTCTGTGACTCTGTACACAGCGAGTCAGGGTACGGAACTACACGGCAAACACTACCCGTCTGTGACTCTGTACACAGTGAGTGTGGGTACGGAACTACACTGCCAACACTACCCGCCTGTGACTCTGTACACAGCGACTGTGGGTACGGAAGTACACGGCAAACACTACCCGTCTGTGACTCTGTACACAGCGAGTGTGGGTACGGAAGTACACGGCAAACACTACCCGTCTGTGACTCTGTACACAGCGAGTGTGGGTACGGAACTACACGGCAAACACTACCCGTCTGTGACTCTGTACACAGTGAGTGCAGGTACGGAACTACATGGCAAACACTACCCGTCTGTGACTCTGTACACAGCGAGTGTGGGTACGGAACTACACCACAAACACTACCCGTCTGTGACTCTGTACACAGCGAGTGTGGGTACGGAAGTACACGGCAAACACTACCCGTCTGTGACTCCGTACACAGCGAGTGTGGGTACGGAAGTACACGGCAAACACTACCCGTCTGTGACTCTGTACACAGCGAGTGTGGGTACAGAACTACACGGCAAACACTACCCGTCTGTGACTCTGTACACAGCGAGTGTGGGTACGGAAGTACACGGCAAACACTACCCGTCTGTGACTCCGTACACAGCGAGTGTGGGTACGGAAGTACACGGCAAACACTACCCGTCTGTGACTCTGTACACAGCAAGTAAGGGTACGGAAGTACACGGCAAACACTACCCGTCTGTGATTCTGTACACAGCGAGTGCGGGTATGGAACTACACGGCAAACACCACCCATCTGTGACTCTGTACACAGCTAGTGTGCGTACGGAACTACACGGCAAACGCTACCCGTCTGTCACTCTGTACACAGCGAGTGTGGGTACGGAACTACATGGCAAACACTACCCGTCTGTGACTCTGTACACAGCGAGTGTGGGTACGGAACTACACCGCAAACACTACCCGTCTGTGACTCTGTACACAGCGAGTGTGGGTACGGCACTACACGGCAAACACTACCCGTCTGTGACTCTGTACACAGCGAGTGTGGGTACGGAAGTACACGGCAAACACTACCCGTCTGTGACTCTGTACACAGCGAGTGTGGGTATGAAACTACACGGCAAACACTACCCGTCTGTGACTCTGTACACAGTGAGTGTGGGTACGGAACTACACGGCAAACACTACCCGTCCGTGACTCTGTACACAGCGAGTGTGGGTACGGAAGTACACGGCAAACACTACCTGTCTGTGACTCTGTACACAGCGAGTTTGGGTACGGAACTACATGGCTAACACTACCCGTCTGTGACTCTGTACACAGCGAGTGTGGGTACGGAAGTACACGGCAAACACTACCCGACTGTGACTCTGTACACAGCGAGTGTGGGTACGGAAGTACACTGCAAACACTACCCATCTGTGACATTGTACACAGCGAGTGTGGGTACGGAAGTACACGGGAAACACTACCCGTCTGTGACTCTGTACACAGCGAGTGTGAGTACGGAAGTACACGGCAAACACTACCCGTCTGTGACTCTGTACACGGCGAGTGTGGGTACGGAAGTTCACGGCAAACACTACCCGTCTGTCACTCTGTACACAGCGACTGTGGGTACGGAAGTACACGGCAAACACTACCCGTCTGTCACTCTGTACACAACGACTGTGGGTACGGAACTACATGGCAAACACTACCCGTCTGTGACTCTGTACACAGCGAGTGTGGGTACGGAAGTACACGGCAAACACTACCTGTCTGTGACTCTGTACACAGCGAGTTTGGGTACGGAACTACACGGCTAACACTACCCGTCTGTGACTCTGTACACAGCGAGTGTGGGTACGGAAGTACACGGCAAACACTACCCGACTGTGACTCTGTACACAGCGAGTGTGGGTACGGAAGTACACTGCAAACACTACCCATCTGTGACATTGTACACAGTGAGTGTGGGTACGGAAGTACACGGGAAACACTACCCGTCTGTGACTCTGTACACAGCGAGTGTGAGTACGGAAGTACACGGCAAACACTACCCGTCTGTGACTCTGTACACGGCGAGTGTGGGTACGGAAGTTCACGGCAAACACTACCCGTCTGTCACTCTGTACACAGCGACTGTGGGTACGGAAGTACACGGCAAACACTACCCGTCTGTCACTCTGTACACAACGACTGTGGGTACGGAACTACATGGCAAACACTACCCGTCTGTGACTCTGTACACAGCGAGTGTGGGTACGGAACTACACGGCAAACACTACCCGTCTGTGACTCTGTGCACAGCAAGTGTGGGTACGGAACTACACGGCAAACACTACATGTCTGTGACTCTGTACACAGCGAGTGTGGGTACGGAACTACACAGCAAACACTACCCGTCTGTGACTCTGTACACAGCGAGTCAGGGTACGGAACTACACGGCAAACACTACCCGTCTGTGACTCTGTACACAGTGAGTGTGGGTACGGAACTACACAGCAAACACTACCCGCCTGTGACTCTGTACACAGCGACTGTGGGTACGGAAGTACACGGCAAACACTACCCGTCTGCGACTCTGTACACAGCGAGTGTGGGTACGGAAGTACACGGCAAACACTACCCGTCTGTGACTCTGTACACAGCGAGTGTGGGTACGGAACTACACGGCAAACACTACCCGTCTGTGACTCTGTACACAGCGAGTGCAGGTACGGAACTACATGGCAAACACTACCCGTCTGTGACTCTGTACACAGCGAGTGTGGGTACGGAACTACACGGCAAACACTACCCGTCTGTGACTCTGTACACAGCGAGTGTGGGTACGGAAGTACACGGCAAACACTACCCGTCTGTGACTCCGTACACAGCGAGTGGGGGTACGGAAGTACACAGCAAACACTACCCGTCTGTGACTCTGTACACAGCGAGTGTGGGTACGGAACTACACGGCAAACACTACCCGTCTGTGACTCTGTACACAGCGAGTGTGGGTACGGAAGTACACGGCAAACACTACCCGTCTGTGACTCCGTACACAGCGAGTGTGGGTACGGAAGTACACGGCAAACACTACCCGTCTGTGACTCTGTACACAGCAAGTAAGGGTACGGAAGTACACGGCAAACACTACCCGTCTGTGACTCTGTACACAGCGAGTGTGGGTACAGAACTACACGGCAAACACTACCCGTCTGTGACCCTGTACACAGCGAGTGTGGGTACGGAACTACACGGCAAACACTACCCGTCTGTGACCCTGTACACAGCGAGTGTGGGTACGGAACTACACGGCAAACACTACCCGTCTGTGACTCTGTACATAGCGAGTGTGGGTACGGAACTACACGGCAAATACTACCCGTCTGTGACTCTGTACACAGCGAGTGTGGGTACGGAACTACACGGCAAATACTACCCGTCTGTGACTCTGTACACAGCGAGTGTGGGTACGGAACTACACGGCAAACACTAACCGTCTGTGACTCTGTACACAGCGAGTGTGGGTACAGAACTACACGGCAAACACTACCCGTCTGTGACTCTGTACACAGCGAGTGTGGGTACGGAACTACACGGCAAACACTACCCGTCTGTGACTCTGTACACAGCGAGTGTGGGTACGGAAGTACGCGGCAAACACTACCCGTCTGTGACTCCGTACACAGCGAGTGTGGGTACGGAATTACACAGCAAACACTACCCGTCTGTGACTCTGTACACAGCGAGTGTGGGTACGGAATTACACGGCAAACACTATACGTCTGTGACTCTGTACACAGCGAGTGTGGGGAGGGAACTACACGGCAAACACTACCCGTCTGTGACTCTGTACACAGCGAGTGTGGGTACGGAACTACACGGCAAACACTACCCGTCTGTGACTCTGTACACAGCGAGTGTGGGTACGGAACTACACGGCAAACACCACCCATCTGTGACTCTGTACACAGCAAGTGTGCATACGGAACTACACGGCAAACACTACCCGTCTGTCACTCTGTACACAGCGAGTGTGGGTACGGAACTACACGGCAAACACTACCCGTCTGTGACTCTGTACACAGCGAGTGTGGGTACGGCACTACACGGCAAACACTACCCGTCTGTGACTCTGTACACAGCGAGTGTGGGTACGGAACTACATGGCAAACACTACCCGTCTGTGACTCTGTACACAGCGAGTGTGGGTTCGGAACTACACGGCAAACACTACCCGTCTGTGACTCTGTACACAGCGAGTGTGGGTACAGAACTACACGGCAAACACTACCCGTCTGTGACTCTGTACACAGCGAGTGTGGGTACGGAAGTACACGGCAAACACTACCCGTCTGTGACTCTGTACACAGCGAGTGTGGGTACGGAACTACACGGCAAACACTACCCGTCTGTCACTCTGTACACAGCGAGTGTGGGTACAGAACTACACGGCAAACACTACCCGTCTGTGACTCTGTAGACAGCGAGTGTGGGTACGGAACTACACGGCAAACACTACCCGTCTGTGACTCTTTACACAGCGAGTGTGGGAATGGAACTACACGGCAAACACTACCCGTCTGTGACTCTGTACACAGCGAGTGTGGGTACGGAACTACACGGCAATCACTACCCGTCTGTGACTCTGTACACAGCGAGTGTGGGTACGGAACTACACGGCAAACACTACCCGTCTGTGACTCTGTACACAGCGAGTGTGGGTACGGAACTACACGGCAAAGACTACCTGTCTGTGACTCTGTTCACAGCGAGTGTGGGTACGGAACTACAATGCAAACGCTACCCGTCTGTGACTCTCTACACAGCGAGTGTGGGTACGGAACTACACAGCAAACACTACCCGTCTGTGATTCTGTACACAGCGAGTGTGGGTACGGAACTAAACGGCAAACACTACCCGTCTGTGACTCTGTACACAGCGAGTGTGGGTACGGAACTACACGGCAAACACTACCCGTCTGTCACTCTGTACACAGCGAGTGTGGGTACGGAACTACACAGCAAACACTACCCGTCTGTGATTCTGTACACAGCGAGTGTGAGTACGGAACTAAACGGCAAACACTACCTGTCTGTGACTCTGTACACAGCGAGTGTGGGTACGGAACTACACGGCAAACGCTACCCGTCTGTGACTCTGTACACAGCGAGTGTGGGTACGGAACTACACGGCAAAGACTACCTGTCTGTGACTCTGTACACAGCGAGTGTGGGTACGGAACTACAATGCAAACGCTACCCGTCTGTGACTCTCTACACAGCGAGTGTGGGTACGGAACTACACAGCAAACACTACCCGTCTGTGATTCTGTACACAGCGAGTGTGGGTACGGAACTAAACGGCAAACACTACCCGTCTGTGACTCTGTACACAGCGAGTGTGGGTACGGAACTACACGGCAAACACTACCCGTCTGTCACTCTGTACACAGCGAGTGTGGGTACGGAACTACACAGCAAACACTACCCGTCTGTGATTCTGTACACAGCGAGTGTGAGTACGGAACTAAACGGCAAACACTACCCGTCTGTGACTCTGTACACAGCGAGTGTGGGTACGGAACTACACGGCAAACACTACCCGTCTGTCACTCTGTACACAGCGAGTGTGGGTACGGAAGTACACTGCAAACACTACCCGTCTGTGACTCTGTACACAGCGAGTGTGAGTACGGAAGTACACTGCAAACACTACCCGTCTGTGACTCTGTACACAGCGAGTGTGGGTACGGAACTACACGGCAAACACTACCCGTCTGTGACTCTGTACACAGCGAGTGTGGGTACGGAACTACACGGCAAACACTGCCCGTCTGTGACTCTGTACACAGCGAGTGTAGGTACGGAAGTACACGGCAAACACTACCCGTCTGTGACTCTGTACACAGCGAGTGTGGGTACGGAAGTACACGGCAAACACTACCCGTCTGTGACTCTGTACACAGAGAGTGTGGGTACGGAACTACACGGCAAACACTACCTGTTTTGATAGATGCACGGACGTCATCAGCGGCTCGGTTGCTGTCGACTAGAATACCGTCTTTCTTGCAGAAAACTATCTTACGGACATCGGTTGACAGTTTGTACGATTATATCGTGGATCGGGCACAGGATGCGACAATATCAGTTTCTTGCATATTTTGTACACCAATGTTGTAGAGAAAACCCAATGAAAACTTTGGAGAAGTAATTACAGATTAGGGCGAAGAAATAAAAACTTTCAGGTTTGCTGATGACACTTTCATTTTCTCAGAGACAGCAAAGGACTCTGAAGAGCAGTTGAGTGGAATAGGTAGTGTCTTGAAAGGTGCATCAACAAAAGCGAAACAATGGTAATAGTATATAGTCTAATTAAATCACGTGGTCCTAGAGGATTAGGTTAGGGAAAGAGACAATGAAAGAAGTAGATGACTTTTGCTACTCGGGCAGTAAGGTAACTGATAATGGCTGAAGTTGAGAGGATACAAAAGGCGGACAGCGTAGAGCAAGAAAAGAATTTCTGAAAAGGAGGAATTTGCAAATGCTGAATATAATATTAAATCATGTTAATTAATCGGGTTTCTGCCAGTTATTCGTGTCTTTCCCGCAGTCTTCTTCAGGTGGGGTCCGATACTGATTCCAGTGTGGAACGAATCCAGTATTTATGCCTACGTTGAGCCAGGCATTCCCTCTGCGGTCCTTGCCGCATCTGGCGCTCTGCCTGCGGTGGGCGCCGACCGACAGCGATGGCTGCAGCGTTTCCTTCTAGCCGCGGCTGTTCCGAACGCTGAGCGCATACTTTGTGCCTATTATCTGGTGTCAGTACAGCTGAATTAAGCTCTGAATGGCGTTTGAACACAATCGCCCTGAAAATGACACTGCAGCTGCTCCTGTGGCGCAAGGACTTTGGACGGAATGCCTAACACGGCACACCACGATAACAGAACGTCTCAATTCACAGGACTCAAATGTTGAGAATCGGAAGATAAAACATTCAGAACTTAATTCAGCCACATAGTATGCGCACAGGGTTCGGAACAGCCACAGCTAGAAGAAGTGCTACAGCCGTTGCTATCGGTCGGCGCACACCACAGACAGAGTGCCAGACGCTGCGCGGACCGCAGAGGGAACGCTTAGCACAACGTAGGCATAAATACCGAACTAGGTCCTCACTGGAATCAGTATCAGACAACACCTGAAGAAGACTGCGAGTCACGCAGTTGAAATATCGTGCTCGAAAGACGCTAATAACCGGCGGAGTGTAGCCTCATAAAGAAGTGAAATGCGGACAACAAGCAGTTCAGACAAGAAGAGAGCAGAAGCTTTCGAAACGTGGTGATTTAGAAGAATGCTGAAGATTGTACAGGCAGACTCCATAACTCACGAAGAGGTACCAAACTGAACTGTGGAGAAAAGAAATTTACAGCACGAGTTAGCTAAAAAAAAAAGGAATTGACGATGCACAGGCTAGGGAATCAAGAAATGGTCAATTTGGGATTGGAAGGATAAAAAGGCAAGCTGAAATGAATGTAGGTTGCAGTAGTTATTCAAAGATAAAGAGGCTCGTACGGGATAGACTAGTGTGAGGAGCTGCACCAAACCAGTCTCTGGACTGAAGACAACGGCAATAACCCCGAGAAATTATATCAGTAAATACTTTCTTGTGTTTTAAAATCGGATTGAAATCATATCATATTTAATTGACCACTATTGCCACAGCATAGAGGAATTGAAGCAATCTATATACATATTTAAAGACCTAATTTCCTCTATAACCACAAGAATTTTCCAGGCACACAGTGTGCAATCACTATAAACGCAAGAGAAGTTACTATGTAAGATTTTTCTCTGCCTGGGGACTGGGTGTTTGTGTTGCCCTCATCAGCATTCACAAAATTTGCTAGACTGGACTGTGTAAAAGATTGTGACTATGTGCAGGCACAGACAACTGTGCAGCTGAGTGCCCCTTAAACCAATCATCATCATCATCATCATCATATTAAATTTAATTTTCATTGATACAGAAGCTACTACTCTCTTTTGGAGCTTATGTGTAAAATGTTCAAATGTGTGCGTGTTCTTAAGGGACCAAACTGCAGAGGTCATCGGTCCCTAGACTTACACACTACTTAAACTAACCTATGCTAAGAACAACACACACACACACACACACCAAAGCCCGAGGGAGGACTCGAACCTCTGGCGGGACGCGCCACATAGTCAGTGACGTGGCGCCTCTAACTGTGCAGCCACTCTGCGCGGTGCTTATGTGTACATAAAGAGCTTAAAAAACTAACATTATGTACTGAAATGGCAAGCTGCTGCATACTATGTAATTGTAAAAAAGATGGCCTGTGAAATACAGTAACACAAAGTCTCTATCTAAGCACATCACTTCATAGAAGTCAACAAGAAGTGAGTGTAGGCAGTTTTCAGACTGTCGGTCACTTCTCATGTTGCCTTCATACCACTCTTGTCCACTGTGAACATGGCTCGAAAGATCTGTATCCACATTTGCACTTAGAATCACTGCAAATCTCGGGGAGAGACCAATGCGCGAGCCGACATATTTTCATTCAATGTCATACGGAATAATGTTCCGGGGTAACTCATTCTTAAGAAACGTAGTCTTCATTGCTTACAAACGATCTGTGAGAATAATATGTGGTGCTGCCTCACGGTCATCTTGCTGATATTGGTTATAATCCACTGCAGTTCAAAAGGAACACTGATTTACATAACTGAATACCAGAAGGAAAAATGAAATTCATTACTCCACACCAAGGTTGCCTTGTGCACAAATCGGGGTGTACAATAACGCAACTAAGATCTTTGATAGCCCACCCGGTAACACATTACTAATGTCTAAAAGACGACAAAGTAAAGTATGAAAACAAACCGAAAAAGTTTCTGCTTGACAACACCTCCTATTCCACTAAAGGATATCTACTATTGATTATGTAAAAGGAGGTGGGTAGTGATCTGTGAATTTAATTATTATTAACATTATCATTATTATTATTATTATTATTATTATTATTCTTTCTCTTCTCAGACATTATGTCTGGTCAAAAATGGAAAGTGACGCGGACCTTGATCAAGCGTGACTTCCTCTTAACTGTACATTATATGTTATATTGCATTTAGGAACTTTCGGGTAATTGAACATGTATCAATAATTACGGATTTCTGTAGTTGTATATATAAGTTTGGATGTAGCTGTATTGCATTGATGTACTGGTGGATATTGTGTGGTATGACTCCTGTAGTTGATAGTATAATTGGTATAATGTCAACTTTATCCTGATGCCACATGTCCTTGACTTCCTCAGCCAGTTGGATGTATTTTTCAATTTTTTCTCCTGTTTTCTTTTGTATATTTGTTGTATTGGGTATGGATATTTCGATTAGTTGTGTTAATTTCTTCTTTTTATTGGTGAGTATGACGTCAGGTTTGTTATGTGGTGTTGTTTTATCTGTTATAATGGTTCTGTTCCAGTACAATTTGTATTCATCATTCTCCAGTACATTTTGTGGTGCATACGTGTATGTGGGAACATGTTGTTTTATAAGTTTATGTTGTAAGGCAAGCTGTTGATGTATTATTTTTGCGACATTGTCATGTCTTCTGGGGTATTCTGTATTTGCTAGTATTGTACATCCGCTTATGATGTGATCTACTGTTACTATTTGTTGTTTGCAAAGTCTGCATTTATCTGCTGTGGTATTGGGATCTCTAATAATATGCTTGCTGTAATATCTGGTGTTTATTGTTTGATCCTGTATTGCAATCATGAATCCTTCTGTCTCACTGTATATATTGCCTCTTCTTAGCCATGTGTTGGATGCGTCTTGATCGATGTGTGGCTGTGTTAGATGATACGGGTGCTTGCCACGTAGTGTTTTCTTTTTTCAATTTACTTTCTTTGTATCTGTTGATGTTATGTGATCTAAAGGGTTGTAGAAGTGTTTATGAAATTGCAGTGGTGTAGCCGATGTATTTATATGAGTGATTGCTTTGTGTATTTTGCTAGTTTCTGCTCGTTCTATAAAGAATTTTCTTAAATTGTCTACCTGTCCATAATGTAGGTTTTTTATGTCGATAAATCCCCTTCCTCCTTCCTTTCTGCTTAATGTGAATCTTTCAGTTGCTGAATGTATGTGTTGTATTCTATATTTGTGGCATTGTGATCGTGTAAGTGTATTGAGTGCTTCTAGGTCTGTGTTACTCCATTCCACTACTCCAAATGAGTAGGTCAATATTGGTATAGCATAAGTATTTATAGCTTTTGTCTTGTTTCTTGCTGTCAATTCTGTTTCAGTATTTTTGTTAGTCTTTGTCTATATTTTTCTTTTAGTTCTTCTTTAATATTTGTATTATCTATTCCTATTTTTTGTCTGTATCCTAGATATTTATAGGCATCTGTTTTTTCCATCGCTTCTATGCAGTCGCTGTGGCTGTCCAATATGTAATCTTCTTATTTAGTGTGTTTTCCCTTGACTATGCTAGTTTTCTTACATTTGTCTGTTCCAAAAGCCATATTTATATTATTGCTGAATACTTCTGTTATCTTTAGTAATTGGTTGAGTTGTTGATTTGTTACTGCCAGTAGTTTTAGATCATCCATGTATAGCAAATGTGTGATTTTGTGTGGGTATGTTCCAGTAATATTGTATCCATAATTTGTATTATTTAGCATGTTGGATAGTGGGTTCAGAGCAAGGCAGAACCAGAAAGGACTTAATGAGTCTCCTTGGTATATTCCACGCTTAATCTGTATTGGCTGTGATGTGATATTATTTGAATTTGTTTGGATATTAAGTGTGGTTTTCCAATTTTTCATTACTATGTTTAGGAACTGTATCAATTTAGGATCTACTTTGTATATTTCCAATATTTGTAGTAACCATGAGTGGGGTACACTATCAAAAGCTTTTTGGTAATCAATGTATGCATAGTGTAGCGACCTTTGTTTGGTTTTAACTTGATGTGTCACTTCTGCATCTATCATCAGTTGCTCTTTACATCCTTGTGCTCCTTTGCAACAGCCTTTTTGTTCTTCATTTATAATTTTGTTCTGTGTTGTATGTGTCATTAATTTCTGTTTAATGACTGAAGTTAATATTTTGTATATTGTTGGTAGGCATGTTATGGGGCGATATTTAGCTGGGTTCGCTGTGTCTGCTTGATCTTTAGGTTTCAGATATGTTATTCCATGTGTAAGTGTATCAGGGAATGTGTATGGGTCTGCAATGTAACTGTTAAATAATTTAGTTAGATGTGAATGTGTTGAGGTGAACTTCTTTAACCAGAAATTTGCTATTTTATCATTTCCAGGGGCTTTCCAATTGTGAGTAGAATTAATTGCTTGGGTGACTTCATGTTGCAAAATTATCACTTCAGGCATTTGTGGTATCATTTTGTATGTGTCTGTTTCTGCTTGTATCCACCGTGCATGCCTGTTATGTTGTACCGGGTTTGACCATATGTTGCTCCAGAAGTGTTCCATGTCTGTTATGTTTGGTGGATTGTTTATTTTAATGTGTGTGTTATCTATTGTCTGGTAAAATTTCTTTTGGTTTGTGTTGAATGTTTGGTTTTGTTTCCTTCTATTTTCACTTTTTTTGTATCTTCTAAGTCGTTTGGCCAATGCTTGTAATTTCTGCTTTTTTTCATCTAATTGCTCCATCACTTCTTGTTGTGAGATGTTACCTAACCTTTTTCGTTTTTTTTCCTGACATTTCATTTCTTATAAATTGTGTTAGCTGTCCGATGTCTTTTCTCAGTTTTTCTATTCTGATCTGTAGCCTGTGTTGCCATGCTGGTTTTGTGGGTTTCTTCTGTGTGTTGGTTGGTTCTGATCTCTGCCTAGTGTGTATATTTAATGTAGTGAGTGCTCCTATATAAACCAGTAATTGTACCTCTTCCATAGTTGTGTCTTCATTTATTTTGTTGTGTATGATTGTGTTGATAGTTTTTATTGTTGTTTCGACTTGTGGGTTATTAGGCGGTCTATGCAAGAATGGTCTAATGTCTGTATTTGTGTCTTTGTATTCTATATATGTCAGCTGAAAGTTTTCTTCTACATCTAACATGCGTGTTACTTCGAGTTCTATTTGTGCTTGATCTGGCGGCTGCCTTAAGATTATTATTATTATTATTATACGTTTAAACGTTCAGCAGGTAGTCATGTTCACAAATTAATTTGTGATGTGAATGTAAAATGGCTCGTCCAACATTATATCGATTTATCGTGTAAATGACCCATGGAACATGAACACTAACCTTAGCGGTAGTTGTTGAACGAAAAATTGCGATTACGCGAATTATAGGGTTTTATTTAATAATAATAAAAAAAACGACCTACGTACGAAACAGGTACGTAATTTTTGGAAGAAACCAGAATGTATTATTAACAGTACTGAAATAGGTAATGTTGTACAGTGAACACTCACTTTAGTAAAATACGCAATTTTTCACACCTACTCTATACAAATAGCGCTACAGGGAACAGTATAATGATTATTATTACAACAATGCTTAGCTTTTTTACCTTCGAATTACAACTATTATCACAATTTGACACTTAATTACTAAAAGCACACACATGCTAGCACCTCAACAGGTGCAGTCAAACTAACTTCCAACCAACACACCGCTTTTTTAATTACTTAAACATGTAAATCCAGCGGCGCTCGCAAGTAGCGAAGTATACAGAGTCAGTGTGGCCAACTACCTTTTGTGACAAGCCGGTTTCCTGAAGGTTGTCTAGCACGATCTAAGTAGGATATTTGTGTCGTCTCCAAGAAAGTATTTAGCTCTCATTAGTTATTTTTCTGCTAGGTGAAACTTCCTGGCAGATTAAAACTGTGTGCTGCTAGGTCATTAACAGAACGAAGAGAATCTGAAAAGCTTGCAGCAGGCTGGTATCCCTTGTCAGATGCATCGGATCAACAAGTGAGAAAATAGCGGCAGGTACGAATCTGCTGCTACAAGTATGATTAAAACTTACGATAAAACGTGTGAAGTAAATTAAAAAATCAACGTTTGTTGTAAAAATTAGGGTATAGTGTGTCACACCACTTAGGCCGGAATTACACTATCAAATTTCTTTGTCAAAGATGTGATCAAATATTCCGTCAAATATATTTGACAAAGAACTTTGACGTAGCGCTAGAAGGGGTATTACACTGTCATCATATTTTTCGTCGAAGTTCAAGGTGGCTGACAACAACAACAACAACTTGTTACTAACAATTACAAGGCAACGGAAAAGGGCGGTGCCAACATGTCAAAATACAGAAGGTAATGAAACGGCATGTTCTGCTTACACATCGTCTTGCGGTGTCTAGTGTGTAAATATAGACTGTGATTCAAACCGATGGTACTATATAGTACAGGAAAACACATTTAATTTAGGAATTTTTGTTAGAAAAACATCTAGAATTCCATTCGCCACCCTTATCTTATTTTAAATACTTTCCTATTATAACACTTTAAGATTCTGAGACAACATTCTTTGAGATTTTCCATCAGCTTTCTCTCGATAGTCATTTAACAGGTGCTTCTGAAAGTATTTTCTGTTATCGCCTGCTATGCGTTTATTATGAAATAAAATACTGTACGCTTGTCACGTGACTGGAACAAGTCGTCTGCAAATGGTCAAGGACTCAAGGTTATTTGGGCAAACGGTAGGTCGACACTTACGGCTGACTGCATCAACGTCGATTAAAAAAAGCAAGATAACCGAGGGTCCAGTGATTACGGTTAAAGCTTCATCGTGATTAAGTTGTCTCTGTGCGCACCAGCGTTAAAAACGTGTTAACAAAAAGTGTTTAGCTGACTGGAAGCTTGAGCCCGGTCCCCTCCGTGTGTTTAAGGCGCCTTTTATACATTCAAAGATAATAATAATCGGCGTCTGTCTGTGGCAAATATGTCTACTGTACCAGTTCTCGGAGACAACCAGGAGTACATATGATGCCATATCCCGGTTTCTAGCGAAAGAGGACATAAAAATCTGAATTAAATTGAACTTAACTAAATAACTTGATTAACGAATAAATTTTTAGCAGTCAACTGTGTTTTGTAATCTGATTACAATAATTTTGATCTGAAAACATATGAATGTATGACGAAGAAGAAAAATATTACCTTGTTACGTGTGCCAGTACATTTATTTATGATGGCTGAAAAGTTTGTATGCTACAAGCCAATAAAAATTTTTAAAAATGTTTACTGTAAACGCCTTGGTCTGTGTTGCGCCCCCATTTCGAATTGTTTACATTATGCTGGTATTGTGGCTGTGCCATGGAGACCAAGTAAAGGACGCCGAATTTTTCAAAATGTGAACTTGACACCCTGTTGGACGTGATTGGCTCCCACGCAGCAAGATTCAATCAATCTCCCCATTCATCTGTTAATATATATGGTATGGATGTAGTCAATTACAATATAGTTTCTTATATTTAATTTGTTTCAAAAACTTGGATAATAAATATCTTATATCAGTATATATAAATAATATTACTTTTCCATATTCAGATATTCTTCAATGTTATAAAAACTTTGTGTGAGTAAAATTTTTTAAGATCTACCTTGAATTTATGAAAGTCTTTAATTTTCTACAAAACAATGCACTAAAAAGTATTTTGGGCTGGTAGTTTACATTTTCTTTTGGTAGAGTGCTCCTTTGTGGGTGTCTCTGTGAAAATCATTCCCTGTTCCTTGTTTCATGGTTATGAACCTGATTATTTAATGTTGAAAATTCGTGGCGAGTTTTAAGAAAGCGTACACATTCATAGATGTATAATCTAGGAAGAGCCATTGTTTTAAGTTCTTTAAATATTTCCCTGCATGACACTCTGCAGGGAACCCCTTTCATTATTCTAATAGACCTTTTTTGTAGTTTGAAAGCTTGTTTTGCCATACCTGTATTTCCGCAGAAGATCACACCATATCTAAGCAAACAGTTCATGTAAGCGTAACAGGCACACCGCAGTGATTCAGTGTTGCAATATTCTCGAAGCATTGTTAGCACACAGCAGCATTTACTTAATTTTTTACTCAGAACTTCTAAATGCTTTTCCCATCTTAAGTGCTCATCCACCCATATACCGAGGAATTTTGTGTATGGAGCTTGTGCTATAACATAGTTTCCTAACTCAGCTTTTACTCTTCTTCTAGCTGTTTTATCCTTACTCATAAATTGTCACTAAACCATTTTCCTGTCTCATTTATTGTCCTAGAGACACTGCTGTAGATTATCCTCAGTGTACCCTACGACTTATCTTAGAAGAAAGATTAAGGAAAGGCAAACCTACGTTTATAGCATTTGTAGACTTGAAGAAAACTTTTGACAATGTTGACTGGAATACTCTCTTTCAAATTCCGAAGGTGGCAGGGGTAAAATACAGGGAGCGAAAGGCTATTTACAATTTTTACAGAAACCAGATGGCAGTTATAAGAGTCGAGGGGCATGAAAGGGAAGCAGCGGTTGGGAAGGGAATGAGACAGGGTTGTAGCCTCTCCATGTTATTCAATCTGTATATTGAGCAAGCAGTAAAGGAAACGAAAGAAAAATAAGGAGTAGGTATTAAAATCCATGGAGAAGAAATAAAAACTTTGAGGTTCGCTGATGACATTGTAATTCTGTCAGAGGCAGCAAAGGACTTGGAAGAGCAGTTGAACGGAATGGACAGTGTCTTGAAGGGAGGATATAAGATGAACATCAACAAAAGCAAAACGAAGATAATGGAATGTAGTCGAATTAAATCGGGTGATCCTGAGGGAATTAGATTAGGAAATGACACACTTAAAGTAATAAAGGAGTTTTGCTATTTGGGGAGCAAAATAACTGATGATGGACGAAGTAGAGAGGATATAAAATGTAGGCTGGCAATGGCAAGGATAGCGTTTCTCAAGAAGAGAAATTTGTTAACATCGAGTATAGATTTAAGTGTCAGGAAGTCATTTCTGAAAGTATTTATATGGAGTGTAGCCATGTATGGAAGCGAAACGTGGACAATAAATAGATTGGACAAGAAGAGACTAGAAGCTTTCGAAGTGTGGTGCTACAGAAGAATGCTGAAGATTAGATGGGTAGATCACATAACTAATGAGGAGGTATTGAATAGAATTGGGGAGAAGAGGAGCTTGTGGCACAACTTGGCTAGAAGAAGGGATCGGTTGGTAGGGCGTGTTCTGAGACATCGAGGGATCACCAATTTAGTACTGGAGGGCAGCGTGGAGGGTAAAAATTGTAGAGGGAGACCAAGAGATGAATACACTAAACAGATCCAGAAGGATGTAGGATGCAGTAGGTACTGGGAGAAGAAGAAGCTTGCACAGGATAGAGTAGCATGGGGAGCTGCATCAAACCAGTCTCAGGACTGAAGACCACAACAACAACCCTTTTATAAAAATGCTTATGTCATCAGCGAACATCACATCTGAATGGTTTGGCAAATCGTTTATGTACGTCAAGAACAACAGAGGGCCCAACACCTTGGGGCACTCCATAGCTTGTTTTTTTTTTTTTTTTTTTTTTTTTTTTTAAAAATCTGAATGATACGTTTTGCCTTCATGACATATTTGTACCTTCTGTTGTCTATCAGAGAGATAAGACTTGAACCATTTGAAGGCAATTCCCCAGACCCCATAAAATTCTAGTTTCATAAGCAATAAGTCATGGCAGATTAAATCAAACGCTTTAGATAAATCAAGGAATATCCTGCAGCTTAATTCGTTCTTGTCCAAGGCATTTAGAACCATTTTCATGAATTGGAAGACTGCCGTTTCTGTGGATCTGTTCTTTCTTAACCCATTTTGAGCATTAGTCAGTATTTTATTTTTATTCAGGAAGTCAGCTAGCCTTTCATACATTACTCTTTCAATTACTTTAGAGAAACCTGACAATAATGACACTGGTCTATAATTAGTTATGTCAGCTGTACTATCCTTTCTGTGAAGTGGTTTTATTATGGAGAGTTTTAGGTTTGATGGGAACACCCCTGTCCTGAAAGAAGTATTAATAATGTCAGTTAGGTGAGTATCTATACTGGTGGAACTATGTTTGATTACCTTGTCTGGAATTCCATCAATACCACAAGCCATTTTATTTTTTAGTTTATTAATAGCTTTTGTAACTTCATTTTCTGTTACTGGGTACAGAAACATTGTCTTTTCACCAGTTGGTACTTTTATGTTTTTGTTGTTTGAATCACTAGGTTCAACAACTTTTGCGATCAGAATAATTGCCAGTTTTGAGGATGTAGAAATTAGTTAGTTAACATACTTAGCATACTTCCACTCTCTGATGTCATATGGAATAATACTCTGGGGCAACTCAACACTTAGGCAGAAGGTATTCACTGCTCAAAAGAAAGTAGTTAGAATATCGTGTGGGGTTCATAGTCACACATCTTGTAGGCATCTGTTTAAAAGATTAGGAATTCTTACAACTGCTTCACAGTAATGAAATTTTTTCTCAACAACATGGACCAGTTTAAAATCAACAGTGACATTCATGATTACAATACCAGAAAAAAGAGAGACCTACACTATCCTTTACTTAACCCATCTTTAGCACAGAAAGGGGTAAGATATGCTGCTATAAAACTTTTTGATAAATTACCATATGAAATAAAATGTCTGACAGACAGCAGTAATAGTTTCAAAAACAAATTGAAATCATGCCTCCTTGACAAGTCCTTCTATACCATGGATGGGTTGGGTTATTTTGGGGAAGGAGACCAGACAGTGAGGTCATCGGGTTAGGGGAGGAAGTTGGTCTTGCCCTTTGAAAGGAACCATCCCAGCATTTGCCTGGAGCGATTTAGGGAAATCACGGAAAACCTAAATCAGGATGGCCGGACGCGGGATTGAATCATTGTCCTCCCAAATGTGAGTCCAGTGTCATGAATTCTTGAATATGAGTAAATAAATCTGGAGATATAATATTTGCATTTTATGCCATTTAAGGGAATGGGATAGATAATAGAAATATTAGGTATAACACTATAATGTAAAAAAAAAAAATACTTGTTTCCTGTGCGCATTTCTTGTGCATTTGACACGTTCCACATCTTAACGGTGCTATTGATCAATGAAACACAACCAACTAACTAACTAATTAGGTTCAGTCCTATGTTCACATAATGTTCATTGATTATATTGGCTACCTGTTGAGCATCGCTATCACTTTGCCCTAGCTTATAATTTTGAAATTATGGGTCTTGGTTTTGCATTTTCCTATGTTATTGTTTATAACCTTCCAAATCAATTTTGATTTGTTGCTTCCCTTATTAATGTATGAATCATTGCTTAGCCTTTTTGCTGCCTGTAAAACTTTCCTATGGACCCTTCTGTATTTCCTATAATATGGTTTTATTGTTGTATTTATTTTAGCATGTTTGCTTAGGTTTCTAAGGGTGGTTCCTGATTTTTTAATCCCTTCTGTCACCCATGTGTTTGTCTTCTCACTGACATTTTTTTAACAGGAATGCTACATCGTAACAATATTTATAATCAGTGAGGAAACTGTCATACTTTTTGTCTGCATCGTAAGTTTATTCTATGCCCAACTGCACCCTTTTTAGCATACTATTAAATACCCTTATGTAATTTGCATTAATAAATCTCCTTTGTACATATTTTTCAGTGACTGTCTTATTGTTCTCATTCCTTATCACCATTTTTAAAGCCATGTGGCCAGAAAGTATGGAGTGTAGCTATGTATGGAAGTGAAACGTGGATGATAAGTAGCATTGACAAGAAGAGAATAGAAGCTTTCGAAATGTGGTGCTACAGAATAATGCTAAAGATTAGATGGGTAGATCACATAACTAATGAGGAGGTATTGAGTAGAATTGGGGAGAAGAGGAGCTTGTGGCACATTTTGACTAGTTGAAGGGATCGATTGGTAGGACATGTTCTGAGGCATCGAGGAATCACCAATTACTATTGGAGGGCAGCGTGGAGGGTAAAAATCGTAGGGGGAGACCAAGAGATGAATACACTAAACAGATTCAGAAGGATGTAGGCTGCAGTAGGTACTGGGAGATGAAACAGCTTGCACAGGATAGAGTAGCATGGAGAGCAGCATCAAACCAGTCTCAGGACTGAAGACCACAACAACAACATGGCCAGAAACGCCTGTATCTGTTACTTAAACATTGTACTCACAGCTTTGTTTATTGGTAAATATCTGATAATGTGTTGTTTCAGACGCATCCCCATTTCTGGTAATTTCCTGCACTGTAGGCTGCATGCTGTATGTGTTAAACAGATTTAATAATTGTACCTTGTTCTTATTACTTTTGTTAAAATTAATGTTAAAGTCACCCAAGAACTATTGTGCATTTTGACCTGCCTCTCAATTCATTTAAAAGGTCATCTATATAATATAAGAATTGGGTAAAGTCACCTGATTTTGCAATTCAGTCTGCCTTCTTATACCTGCACGAGACGTAGAGTAGCCTACGTGCGTCATGGGCACTCTGCTGTATGTGACTCCGCTGTGGCTGTGCTGTTGCATGCAAGTCACTGTGGGTGAGTGGCAGTGAAAACAAATTATGTGGGACAGTTAAATGTATTTCTATACTCTGTGCGCAAACTAAAAATAAGACATCACAGGAGACGGCTGCACACTCAAATAGGTTTTCATTTATTTCAGAATAAAATAGTCTAGTGAACTAACGCAGTAGTCTGTCCGCCCCTGAAGTTGAGCAGTTAGCAAATGAGACTTGCCGTATAAGTTCTATCAAAATTCCTGCATTTGTATATGTCAGGACATTAAACGGAATTAACATATTACGTACCGTGTCTTCTCAAACGTTCGATTTCAATAACGTTTCCTCTACATGTAATTGCCGATTTTGGTGAGGAGAGGATTAGAATATTCATTGCATCAAAACATTGTGTCCATCTTTGAACTTCATGTTTGCAACTGTTTAAAAACCTAGGCGTACCACTTGCTCTCTTATGAAGATTGTTGTGAAGAAACAGGCACAATTTGGAAGAAAAAAAGGTCGTAATTGTAAGACGAGGAATAAAAATAACTTTCACTATCCACAACTTACCTTACTTGTGCAACAGAATGGAACAAAATATGCAGCCATAACAATACTTCACCAATGGCTCTTGTGAATAGGGATACTGGGGTATAATGAAAGTTTTAAAAACAAGTGAAATCATTTCTACTCAGTAACTACTCCATAAATGAATCTGAGTATATAGTATGTATGTCATTGAGTTAATCAAATTTTGGTTGTGGATTGAGATTAAAACAAAACAAAAAAATCCACTTGTGTAAACGGACAGTACGTAGCCGTGTTTTCACAGAGAAAATGTGTCTTATTTGTGAACCGAGCGACACGTCTCACACGGTTGCGAGTTGTTACGAATTCAATCTGGAGAATGTGCAAAATAACTAGACTGATCTCTCCTCAATATTGCCGAGAATTTTCCACAGTGCAAGACTTCCTCTTCTGGTGACAAGTGGAGGAAATTGTCTGTACGTACCTTCAGGGTGGGAAATTCCGAGTACAGCCGATAGAAACTCAAAAAGTAGAAAACAGTGTTACCAGCTTTTGCAACTGTTAGTTTCTTCTTCAGGGAGGAAAGAGGGAAAATTGGAAAGTGGAAAGAAATGAGGTAGCACTATTTCTAATTCACAGGTCAGACTATAAGGAAGAGCTGATGCCATTACCACCAGTGCTTAAAATTCCTCCATTCTGTTGTCTAAAAAGCCTAACAAACAAAATTCTCTGAGAATAAAGCAAAGTGTAACCTGGATCATTTCTAAATAAGATAAAATCAAGAAATTAATTCCTAGACATTAATTTTGAGAGAAATGATGAGAAATTCGAATTATTAGCTGTAAAGCTGACCGACTATTTTGCTACAGTAATCAGAAGCGCTGGATCCAATAACAGCAAGTGAAATGTAAATGTATGTTATACTCCAGTAGACACAGATGAACACTGATTAAAAAAATAATAATAATCATCATCATCTTCGAAAGAGTTTAGAGAATACATTGTATTTCTAGAAAGAGGCATTTTGTTCTGCCTCTGGGATTGTTTGTAGGAAATAATAACCCATTTCCTTAATATTTTGAGAAAGTCATTCTCAGCAGAGTATTGACCCACAGTTCCCAGCTGAAAACTGAAGTAACAGTATCTATAAGCTGCCAGACAGGACAACTATACCTAAACAAGATGTGGGACACTTTTTCAAAGGGAGTGGTAACAGATCTACATGTACATACGTACTCCACAAGCCCCCATGTGCTGTGTAGCAGAGGGCACCTTGTACCTCTAACTAGCCATTTCCTTCCCTATTCCACTCACAAATAGAGTTAGGGAAAAAAATTGCCGATATGCCTCCGTATGAGCCGCAATTTCTCTTATCTTATCTTTGTGAGCCTCCACAAATTGTACATACACGACAGTAGAATTGTTCTGCGGTAAGCGTCAAATGCTGTTCCTCAAAATTTTCCCAGTAGTTCTCCACGAAATGAATGTTGTCTTCCCTCCAGGGATTGATTTAACAAAGTACCTCCGTAATACTCGCGTGCTGACTGAACATTCCGGTAATCGTGTGAATTGCTTCCGTGTATTCCTTTAATCCGACCTGGTGGGATCCCCAGTACTCAAGAATGGGTCACTCTAGAGTACTATACGCAGTCTGCTTTACAGATGGGCTACACTTTCCCAAAGTTCCCCCAATAAACTGAAGTTGACCATTCACCTTCCCTAGCACAATCCTCACACGCTCATTCCATTTCATATCGCTTTGAAACATTGTGCCCAGATGTTTAATCTAAGTGACTGTGTGAACCACTACAAGAACAACAACAACAACAACAACTGCTACTACTAATACTGTATTCAGACATTATGGTATTGTTTTTCATACTCATCTGCATTAACATACAACTTTTTTTTTTTTTTTTTAGAGCACACTGCCATTCATCACACCAAATAGAAATGTTGACTAACTCATCTTGTATCCTCCCACAGTACCTCGACAATGACGCCTTTTCGTGCAACACAGCATCATCGGCAAACAGCTGTATAGTGCTGCTCACACTGCCTGTCAAATCATTTGTGTATATAGAGAATTAGGCCAGTCCTATCACACTTCCCTGGGACACTCCTGATGACACCCTCGTCTCTGGTGAATACTCGCTACTGAGGACGACGTACTGAGTTCAATTATTTAAGGAGTCTTCAAGCCGCTCACATATCTGGGAACCTATTCTTTATTCCTGTACCTTTATTAATAGTCTGCAATGGGGCACATTAATGCTTTTTGGAAATCTAGGAATATAGACCCCGCCTCTTGGCGTTCGTCCGTGGTTCGTCGGATTCGTGTCGGAACAGGGTGAGCTGATTTTTGTACGAGCTATACCGTCTAAATCCGTGTAATATGCGGACTTATTATATTCCGACTGAAAATATGTTCGAGAATTCTGTAGCAGACGATTGTTAAGGATACTGGTCTTTGATTTTGTGACTCCATCCTTTTACCCTTCTTATACATCGTAGTCACTTGCACATTTTTCCAGTTACTTGTGGCTTTGCTCCGGGTGAGAAATTTCTCATAAATGCGAGCTAAGTAAGGTGCAAAACCACAGAGTTCTCCCTTCCAAGCATAATTGGGATTATTTGTTTCCAACTCTTTCAGTTGGTTCTCTGTGCCAGAGCTGCTTACTGCTATGAGCTCCATACGGGACTCTGTATGATGGTTTGTTTATATCACTCTCCCGAATGAATGAGTTCTTAAAAACAAGATTTAAAACTTTGGGTAAAATATGAAATACTGCACAATCTGTTTGACAGCCCTGTATTCCACAACAAGTTCTACCATATAAAATATGACAAAAATTGTCCTGCATTAGTAAATTTCTACCGTACCTACAAAAAGATTTATAGAAAAGTATTATAAGCAGCAAGATGCTGCGATCCACCACTACACGAGAACTGAGCAACATTGTCTGTAACCTAAAAGAAATAAAACGTCAGCAGGTATAGCTCAAGTGTGTGGGCACTTGCTGAAGGATTGTATATACAGTATTAAATGCCCTCTAGTGCACATCACGAATGAATCTTTCACTGCAAGTTATTTCCCAGAGACACTTAAGTATGCAAATTCTTTCATCCACATAAGAAAGGAGGCCAGGAAAAATATAGATCGTTACAGGTCCATCTCATTACTCTAATTGTTTTCAAAACTAGTAGAAAGCATAACGAAACCCAGACTCACGGGGTACTTGACAAAGTACAATCTTCTGTGTAAAGAACAGTTTGGTTTCAAGTCTGGTATGAGCAGAGGACCAACCATAGCTCAGTTTACAAATACTATTCTAGACGTATCAGGCAAAGGAGATAACGTACTGACACTTTTCTTGACCTTGCCACGGCTTTCGACACAATTAGATCACGAAACAGTGCAAAATAAACCAGCTGCATTAGGAATAATGGTGGTATCAAATTAATGATTCCATTCATATGTGAAAACAGAGTGCAGTGGGTGGACACCCAGACCTCAAACAGAGCTCTGTCGGACCATAAAACTCGTTCATCACCCAGAATAGATTAATATTCGAGTCCATCAAGGAAGTGTGCTGGGCCCAGTACCCTTCTTAATATATGTCAGTTATTTTACCCAGAGTATCACTCAAGTTGAAACAGCAGCTTACTGTTTGCTGCTGAAAGTAACATTCTAAACGCTCACCAAAGAGCAGAAGCACTGAGTCATCGTCAGACGCACGCACATGCGTGTGTGCACCCACACTGAGAGACAGAGATGTGTGTGATTTTCACACAATATATGAGACACCCAGTGTACTTAGGGACAGAGTGGAAGAAATATGTATGTAGATGGATAGAAAACATCAAATTAACGACACATGAAGAAGGTTGTATTAGTTGCTACATAAGCAGAAAACAAGATGGTAATTCTCTAAAAGTGAAAGATGAGCACCCAGAAATTTCTAGGGATACATGTTCATTCACAACTAAAGTGGACTGAACATATTACAGTCCTTGGGTAGTAAATACAAGGTGTGTCCATAAAATAAGGTGTCCTAAGGTGGTGGAGCCACGAGGAACACTTTTACGCGAGATCTGGCAACAATGGTGTGTACCTTGGGTCAAACCCCCCCCCCCCCACCCCACCCCACCCCACCCCCCCCCCTCCCACACACCAATCCGACGCTCAGTCTCGACTGGGCAGCCATTCACACGGAGGTTCCCCTTGCTTCTCCTGCCAGGTGCAAGTTGCATGCTGGGCTCCATTTTTAGAGTGCCGAGGATCACTACCCCCGTTCACATTTGTCTTCAGTTACACGACGTTTGTGGGCCAAAGTGCACGGATGTCAGAAACGTGTGAAAATGGGTCAGATGGTTCGAGTATGGACCTACAGACATCTGTGATGAAAAGTGAGCCTTCAGTTTCGATCGAAACAATTGCGAAAGTGGAGAAAGAAATGCTCAAAGATCGGCATGTGACAGTTTATGAGCTGTGCAGACAGATCCCTGAAGTCGGTAAGAGTACGACTGACAAGATTTTGACTGAACATTTGTGTCATCCGACGTGTGTGAGAAATGGGCCCCCAGAATGCTAATCGAAGACCGTAAATAGCGACGTGTCGAAGCGGACACGAATCCCTGGAGCACTGTGCAGAACCAGATGAGCAATTGTCAGATTCAGTTGTCTGTGGCGACAAAACGTGGGTACATAACACGACACGTGAAGTGAAGAAAAAGTCTCCTCAGAGGTGTTATTTGAATTCACCGAACCGGCGACACTTTAACAAACATTGTCTGTCAGCGAAGTGATGGCCAGTGTGTTGTGGCACAGAAAAGCTGTATTGTTGTGCGAGTAGTTAAGTTAATCTCACTACCAAATTTCAAACTGTGTGAACACTACTCCAGATCAAATTATGGACATGGTGGGGTTGCCATCTTCATAAAACAACACATTGAATATAGCCCACTTCCTACCCTAAAGGAAATAGGAACAGACAAGATCTTTGAATGTGCAGCCATAAAGCTTACGGATCTAAATCTAATTGTAGATCAAATTTACCATCTCCCCTCCAGTAGCATTAATTATTTTCTGTTACAAATGGACTTGCTTCTATCCAAAATAAGTCAGTGGCAAATTTTTGCAAATAGAAATAAACTTAACCCAACACTAGAAGTATACAATACAGCATTCAGCGACCACCGAGCTGTCATTCTAAAGGTCAATGTTAGCAAAATAACTCAAACCCAGTCCCACCTAAAACTTTACGAGGTTTTTCACAAGCTAAATACCCTCCTTAGTAAAGAAAAGTGGACAGAGATGTACGCAGCCAATTATGTCAACATGAAATTCAACATGTAACTTGACACAATGATCCACCACTTTGAAGAGGCTTTTCCACAAAAACCAGTAAGAATAAATAATAATAACGTGGATCACACCAGCTATAAAAATCTCTTGCAAACATAAAAGAATACTCCACATGTTATGTAAACAAAGTAATAACTCCCCCAACTAACAGAATACTATAAAAACTACACATGTATCCTAAGAAGAGTGATAAGACAGGCAAAAAGGATACAAAATGATGAGTACATTGACAAATCCAGCAATAAAGTAAAAGCAATGTGGAATATTATAAATAGGGAAAGAGGGGAAGTAAAAGCTACACACGAACATAGAAATCAAACTCAACATTGAATCTATATCTAATCCTGAAGTTGTGGTGAAATCTTTCAACAAATTCTTTACAAGCATAGCTGAAAAATTGGGCAAAAATAATCCTAACACAAACTACCAACCAGCAAACCGAAAATATCACACATGTGCAGAGCCAATTTTCATTACCAAAGTCACTGAAAATGATGTTGCAAAAGCCCTCATTGAGTTAAAAAAACTCTTATTCAGCTGGAATTGATGGTATCCCAGCAGCTGTCGTCAAAAATTGTGTACGCTCAATTGCTGGCCCATTAATTCACCTCTGTGACTGTTCTTTCCAGGCAGGTACTTTTGCTGAAGCTCTGAAACTTTCTAAAGTAATTCCTGTCTTCAAAAAAGGTGACAATAAATATATGAATAACTACAGGCCTATCTCATGGTGGGGTAATCTCATCCTGCTTTTCTAAAGTTTTTGAAAAAATAATGTACAAAAACTGATGGACTTCATTAAAAAAAAAAAAAAAGATTTACTAAGTTTAGCTTAACATGGATTCAGAATCAACAAATCTACTGAAACTGCATTACATGATTGCATAAATACGCTATTACATCTGTTAGATAAAAAACAACCCATAACAGGCATATTTCTGGATCTTTCAAGGCTTTTGACACTGTTGACCTCAAAATATTGCTGGAAAAAATAGAACACTATGGTATCAAAGGAATTGCAAACAACTGGAGTGCTTCATTCCTAACCAATAGGATGCAGAGAGTCAGCACGAAATACACTAATAGACAAACCAACTCAGTAACTGAAATCCTATCGAGTAATAACTCTGTAAAGCAAGGTGTACCACAGGGCTCAATATTGGGACCTCTACTTTTCCTCCTGTATATTAATGACTTGAGCCTGAATGTAGATGCACACAAAACAATAATATTTGCTAATGACACAACTATACTCCTCAAAGGGGAGAATACAGAGGCTGTGCAAAAAGCTGTGAACTTGGCCACTAAACAACTCAGCAACTGAGCTAAAATCAACAGATTAACTATCAACACCAAAAAGACAGCTTCCATGAACTTTCACACAAAACAAAATGCAAATTTCTCTCAGCCACTTGTCACTGTAAATAACCAGCCAACAGATACTGACACTGTTTTCAAATTCTTGGTTCAAGATAACCTGAAATGGAATACACATACAGGAAAGGTAAATGTCAGAATTAGTACTGGCTGTTATGCATTGAGTGTACTGAAATCATGGGCTAGTCTGAAAACATTAACCAGCACGTACTACACTTACATACGAGCCCACCTAAAATATGGTATGACATTCTGGCGAAATTCTCCAGCTGCGCTGAGAACATTCAAAATCCAGAAGAGAGCAATGAGGATTATTACTGGGAGCAAACCCAGGGACTCCTGCAAAACCATCTTCAGAAAGTTGGAAATCCTTACACTTCCGTGCATATACATTCTCGAGACTAAAATTTTTCAGAAACAGCATAGTACAAACTGACTCCAGAGTCATAAAAAATAGTGAAATACATAAACACGACACCGGTAAAAACTCAAATCTGCAAGTTTTATGTACAAACACTTAACTGTGTAAAAAGGAACCTTTCCACAGGGGCCTCCAACTGTTCAACAATCTTCCCACTAATATTAGGTCCAGCGAAGACAACATAAAATTTAGCAAAGCCGTAAAGTCATATTTGTTGTGTCACTGTTTTTACTCTATAAATGAATACCTAGAACAGTAATCTTGCTATTTATGTTAAATTGAAAACATTGAGCAATGGAGTGAAGTAAACTTAACCAATCTTTGCAATATAATACATGTATGTTAACAATGTTAACTGATATTTTCCGACAGCTGTAACACACTACGTACCATCAGATCACATGGAATAAATAAATAAATAAAAATGCCTACCTGCACAACAACGAATGCTGCTCACTATTGTGAGACTTTCAGAGCCGTGCTTTACAAAATTGAAGTGAGTGTGTTGACTACACTCGTCCTCATACTGCCCGTGCAACTGCTGATCTCCTGGAAATCTTCAGCCGTCCCCCTTACAGCCCAGATTAGCACCTACTGATTTTGATGTGTTTCCCGAGTTGAAGTCGCACCCGGGTGGAAAGCACATCCAGACTGACGACGAGTTGAAAAATGAGGTCGAACACTACCTGCGTTCTGTGACGAGGGTGTAGGAAAAATTCCACAGCGCGCAAATATGCGTCGATCGCGACGGTGATCGTGTCAAAAAATAGCTGAAAGGTCAGCCTTTCCATCAATGTAACATTCATTGCCAGTGTCTTCTGTGTGAAAAGAATTGGAGACCTTACTTTACAGGTACACCTCGTCTCTTCAGCTCCGTATGCACTTTGAATAATAACTTCAGTTTGTAGTGGCTCGTGCACTGGACTAGAGCAATATATTTTGAATATGTCTGTTCTGTACTTAGTTATGGGGTAACCTTCTGGGGAACTCACGAGCAGAATATACAATCTTTAAGCTAGCAAGAGAGACTACATATTACAACAAAAAGTAGCAGGAGCACACACTACACTGAGTTGTTTGAATGTGTGGGAATGTGGACTGTTCCGTGTGAATACATTTTGCAAACAGTGATCCACATAAGGAAAGACGTCGATCAGTTCGCAACTGACAGGTCTTTGTACAAATGTGCAACCGCTTACGTTTCAGTAGGAAAAACAAAATGAAAACCCAAGACAGTGTGCTACATATACGACAAACTTCCACGAGTTATCAAAGACAGTAGTGATGTACGTGCCATCAGGCATAACCTAAAAATTATCTGTTAGAAAAGTGTTTTTATAGTGTCATGGATTTCCTGAAATGACATGTAATTATACCAATGATTACTGCTGTGATTAGGAGACATTTACTATACATCCAATAGAACAGTGAAATGTGCTGTACAAACCTGTAACATAGTAGTATGTATCTATTATGTGCCTGTGGTTGTGTATATTTATGTGCCTGTAATGTGTACATTTGTGTATGCAAAACGTACATCAACACAATTCACATTCTCCGTGGATAAATAAGTAAATAAATACATATATTATGCTGACTGGAATAATTTATAGAGTATGTAAGAGGTAGGTAGGAAGTACTGGAAGACACTCAGTATCCCTACAGAATAAAAATTACATGTGGAAGGCAAAGGGGATTGGAGTGACGTACTATATGCACAGAATCGACTGTCAATATGAAAAGTGGAAACTGAGGGCAAAAAATCTCTTAAAGCAGGAGTAATTCTAGGTCACACATTGTAAACCTGTGAGCTGGCAGGGCAACGAAAAAGAAGTTAAGAGAAAGAGAGTGCAATGTAGCTTTGCCCAGCTAGCTTAATGTAAAGGTGGCATTGTTCATTGTGTTTTGTTGAGGAGAATCTTCATGGATGTGGAATGAGTCAAGTAAGAAGTAGCAAGTCTCAGAAACATGGTATTAACCACTTACCACTACACTGCTTAATACTGCTGGTACTCACACCTGCTAAATGTCACCCAGTAACTTAGAATTTAAGATGCTACGGTAACTTATTATTTATTTTACTGGACCTCTATTTTAAAAAAAAAATATCATCTGCACCTGTAAAGGTCACTATTATTAGTGAAGCAGCTAACTAGAATTTTCCATACAACTAGATCATTTGCACATCAAATGGTGTAATGTTTTTTTCTTTTTTTTGAACTGGGAGTCCCAAACTCTTGCTTCACATTACATGGGAGCTTTACACCAGAGTGCATCAGTCGACCACAAACCCTACGCGGAGACACAATATCGCGAGGTGCCTAAAGCGAGCGAGACGAGAAGCACCTCTGAAAGCTTTCTTCGGAAAAAAAGGGAGATCTGCCAGTCTCAAACATCATGGAAGAAGTATACTGTCCAGACAATAAGAATGTACGAGCCAAAAGTGGGCTCCCACAAGTCGAGCACTGCCTGAAGTTAATACTTCCTCTGGAATCGTACTTATAAACTATTTATTTGCTATGTATTCCTCTGAACAATATTTTCTGTCTCAGTGCCATCTCTGCGACAAAATGTAGTTCATATGTTCCACAAATTACATGAATATCTACAAAGAAACTGATCTGTCACAATAATTAAATATGCATAAGAAACATTCTACTTACCACACGGCCGCAAATACTAACATAAAAAAGGTGTTGCAAGTGCTGGCTCTAAAATGATAGACACCCTACTATAGCAAAAGAGGAAAAGGTTGCAAGAAATGATATTTCCAGGGATGGAGTGTGAAGTAAATCTGTCCACGTAATGAGGCCACCTAAGAGAATAATCAAAACTGTTGCAAAATATTCTAATAATACCAGTATTATTTCTTTTCACATTTTGCACCTGTCAAATATTAGCTATTCACTGCTCTACATTTCAGCAAAAGTGCAGATTTTGGTGACATTCTCGAATAAAAATGTTGTAATTACCTTTTTTATGTTACATGAAACTGTGCTCCATCAGAAAATGAACTGCTGACATGCATCAGCTAAGTTTCTTCTGAATTTGTAACTACACCAAGAAATGAGATAGCTTGTGAGAACAGTATAATAAAATTTATTGTGAAAATAACATTATTATAAGGACATATCCTACTACTACATGTACATTTAAAATGAAATTTTTTTTGTACAAACATCAAAATATTTTTGTAAATTGCTAACAACAAGAATAATAGACAAGAAGTAAATAATACAAAGAGCTCATAGATTAAAAATTCCTGTAAGCAATTTTGAGAATTATTTGTTCCCTTTACTGCTCAATGATTAAATACAAAATGCAAGAGAACAAAAGTTTTAAGATATCACTATCATTTGTCTGAGGCATGTGGTATCTTAGGCATATGAGAGATGACTGATTAAAAGTTTACTTTCTGTTGTAAGTATCAGATAGTTTTGAGAAATATTGTTTTGTTACATTATTAGTAGAAGATAAATTGGTAATACACTAAATATTTTTAGTGGTGTTACAGTTAAAAATCACGAACATTACTGTTCCAATTGGTATAAGAATATTGCAAAACATTTTCTGAGAACTGGATTCTTTGGTTATGAATTGGTACAAGTGAGAAGGCTAGTGTTTTGTTGTGCCTGCTACCAGCCTTTACCATCAAATAATAATGTTTACTGTAGTCTCCATCATCTATGTCCGAACACTTCGTGGGAGGATTTAGGATGAGTTGCAAGGTAGTTACCAGTCTGTTGTGGGTACCACCGACAACTTGTTTTTAGGAAAGAAAGATTCCTGTCCACACTGGGCTAAGTACCCAGCACACGGCACAAAGCATTGCTGTAGTGGCAACACTGCACGAAAGAGGCACGAGTAATTTAGGGAAACCACAAGATATGTATATCTGGGTGTTTGGATGAGGATTTTAACTGCTGCTCTCCTGTTGCACCTCTCAGTATGTTGGCACTGTTTAGCCCAAATTTACATAATCCTCGATCAGCACAAATATTCAGCAAGTTGATCTACAAGTACACAAATGAAAAGTTTTTGGATCTGCTTTTGTTCAAAACATAAGCTGATTCCTAAAATTTGTAAGGCCTCCAGATTATGATGCACAGTAAGAATTTTTAAGCAGATGTAGGGTCAGAATAAGGTTAGAACATCTGATGTGAGAAGGATAAACACGGAGTGATTAAAGGATATCTCATTCAGTATTTACTAACGCTGTACTGTCCACGTGTTTCTCAGAAAGGTGTAACTGCCCGCACATTACCGACGGATCGGCCACTCCGAGACGTGGCGTACGGAACTATAAATGATCTCCACAGTCTGTCGTAAGGAGTCTCAGCTTAGTAACAGCCTCACACGGGATGGATCGTATGCTGGAGCGTGCCAGCTGTGTTGTATTAACAGCTGGGCCTACCTGAAGTCACCTCGATTGTTTCTTCTCTCTCTTTCAATTGTGCTCTGAAGAGTGACGGTCTGGTTCTCACTGGTTAGTGAAAAGTTACTTGTCTGTCATTCCAATTTCCAACAGGAAACTGTAAAATTATATTTAGGCTCTGATTTTACTTCCTGTGCTGTATTACAAATTGCAATAAAAAGTATTATATATATATATATATATATATATATATATATATATATATATATATATATATATATTGAGCAGCAGGTTATTATGAGTGGCAAAGAGAGAATATTTGCTGTGGACTTTATTGTAGAGTTGTACATTACACTCTCCCTAACAGGTGCACGTACGAGATTACCGAGAGAAAGTCAAACGACAGCAATAGAATGTAGGTGGAGTGCTACAGAAAGAAATATCTTCACCACTGGTATCGATATATCTTCACCAGCGGGACGTGAAGGAAGGGTTCACTTACGTGCTCCATCAATTTAATCTGTGATCGGCTCGGCTCATAAAATCGCAGCATAATAAGTGAAAAGTTGTTCGTAGCTATAGCGCCACACTGCCAGATATTAAGAAAGTATATACAATGGAATTGAGCGAGAACAGTTACGAGAGGAGGAAGCAGAGAACAATATTTTTTTTTAACATTTTCTCAGTACAGTATACCTACCAAACCTGCTAGCCGCCACGGGACTCCGGATGTTACAGATCGGTGCGCTAGTCCTTGCTGCCTTTATCCGTGCAGTTGAGCTTGTAGATCTGGTAGTTGAGGTCAGTCGCCAGAGTCATCCACAGGAAGTAGGGCACGAAGAGGTAGCCGGCGACGGCGTTGATGCCGTAGAAGGAGTATCCGCAGGCCGCCACGTTGGCCCACAGCAGCGTGATGTCGACCAGGCTCCACGGGATGTTGCGCGCCCCGAAGAAGATGGGGCCCCACAGCCAGTTGAGCACCAGCTGGGAGCCGTACAGCACCAGGGGCAGCCTCGCCGGGCCTGCGAACGCGGCGACACGTGTCGTCAGAGGTCGCAACGAATGTAGGTAAGTGCGAGATAGCGCGTATAAAATAAGAGAGGCAACCCAATAGTGTGCTGTTTATAGATCGGTGGTGGAACATCTCGGGCACGTCACATTGTATCAGTATTTAGAGGTAAGAGTAATAAGGGTTACAAAGTAGGCCGAGTACTTAAAATAATCATTAGGGAAGGCGAATGGAGGACTTAAAGTTTCTGGGAAAGTACAACGCACCTATACTACCCGGTCGGGACTATCTCGATATCTATTAGTGGACATTAATACGCGGTGTGTCCACCTTCCACTTTTATAACGGAGCAACGGCAATCTGTTCTTCCTCGAGAGTCGTAGAAAGAGAAGGTAGTAACGTCGGGCGCCGAGCTCCGGACTCGTTCCGTTCCGGAGGGGGCGTCACGGCCAGGTGGGGACTCCGGGCAGCCCGGTCCGTTTCAGGGATGCGGTCGTCCACAGACCGCCGGCACTGTCACCTTCTGCGAACTGTTCCTCCACTGAACACGACGCTGTAAAACGTGCTCCTATTAGCAGTTTCTTAAAGCGCAGTTAGGGAACTGCACCCTAACTGTGAAAAATTCCCCGGTGCAGTGACGCCGCGTCCACCGTACTTCACTGTTTACACTGCGCACGACAGCGTGTAACATTCTCTGGGCATTCACTAAACCCCAACTCTTCCACGGGATATCCGAACGATAAATCACGATTCGTCATTCCAAATCACTCATTTCCTGTCCTCCACGTTACACCGCCGCGAGTGTCGCTTAGCGCTGACCACACAAATGTGTGACCTTACAAGGAGCTGCTCGAGCGTCGTATCCCATTCCTGGCACCTCTTTAAGCTCAGTTACAGTGCCTCCTGTACAGCTAGGAGCACTTTGGAACTCACGAGTGATTCCTTCCGCTGATTTCGTGTGATTGTTCACGACCTCCCTCCGCAACGGTATACGGTCCCCGTCCGTGAGTACGTGACGTGTGCCAGTTGACAGTCACATCGGGTCCCTGACACGTCTGCACACACTGAGTTGGCGATCCCCGCTGACGGGCCCGTGCTCCTGTCACCACTTCTCTGCTGGCGGCACACCGGAGCCCGCTTCCCCGTGCCCTGGCGGGTCCGCTTCTCGCGACATTCTGACCGTCACTTTGACATTACGTACGGCTGCCCAGGCACTTCTGATCACATACTGCATCACATTTGACACGGCAGTGCCACCGGCTCTACAGTACCGCTCCGGTGATTGGAGTCGTTATCATGTAAGAGTGACAACAGACGACAAACTAATTTACAGACTTATTGTTCAGATAGTAACAGGTCGATAACTGTAACAGAAATGCTGGGGGAACTTAAACGGGAATCCTCGGAAGGAGGTTACCACGTTCTCGCGAAAGTCCCCTTCTGTAAATTTAGTGGTACAGTGGGGTAACAGAGACGAGGGCACATTAATAACAATAACCCTGTAAAGTGTGCAGCGGCAGCAGGTGCTGTAGTTGGTACCAGTATTACAAGTTTTCTGTCGGATACCATCAAAAATACCGAGTGTGGGGCGGGGCGAGGTACGCCGCCTGGTGACGGCACTCGTCCGCTCTTGGGGCCGTTCCCTGACGTCTTCGGCCCCGTGTGTCTCGCATTAAATTACTCGTCTAGCCCTCATCTACGTTCTATCTCACTTCAGGTTTTTTTTTTTTAACATTAATAAGAATTGCCCTGTATATGGAAAAGTAGATGTGAAAGAAAATTGTCATACGTGAAGAAACGAATGGAACAAAATATCTAGGCACGGTGAACAATCACAAATTGGCCCATAATCCTCCTCGACAAGCTACAGAATGAATGGAAGAAGAAACACACACAGGTGCAATGATTTGATTTGCAATACAGGAAACTCATCAAAATTTTATGACTGTCTTACTGCACTACTACAGATATTCAGAACTTACCTTTTTTGGAAAAGATTTATTTTCTCGTACGATCACATATAATTTCAACAAGAAATTATTATATATGTATTTTAAATACTAACATAGAGATAGAGGGGCCGGCCGGTACGTACCTCAGCTCAGTACAGCCGATAGATACACGAAACAGAACAGAAAATTTACATTCCTAGCTTTCGGAACTTTGTTCCTCCATCAGGGAGGAGAGAGGGGGAAAAAGGGAAGAATTGAAAGTGGATTCAGTTACTCACAACCCAGGTTATGAAGCAACAAGGAAAGGTAAACAGGGACGGTAGTAAGGATGTAGGCATGGTCGTCATCCTTACTACCCTCCCTGTTTACCTTTCCCTGTTGCTTCATAACCTGGGTTGTGGGTAACTGAATCCACTTTCCCTTTTTTCCCCTCTCTCCTCCCTGATGGAGGAACAAAGTTCCGAAAGCTAGGAACGTAAATTTTCTGTTCTGTTTCGTGTATCTATCGGCTGTACTGAGCTGAGGTACGTACTGGCCAGCTCTCTATCTCTTTGTTAGTATTTGTTTGACATCTTTATATGAGATTTTCCATTAATCATTTGTATATGTATTTTGTTCGAGTCTAGTGTCGCATTTGTGTTTGTAATGGTTACCAGTTTCATTCCACTTCAGAACACCCCAGATTTATTGCAGTAGCAGAGCAACCCGACAGTTATACGTGCTGCAACTAGAATAGATCTGAAGATGCTGTGAAATGGAACACACTGGTAATCACTGCGTACACAAATGCACCAATACACTGCAGTAAAAAAATACTACGGTAATAGTTATTGCTGATGTGTATCTGCCTTGTTATTGTGCTAGTCTTTCGTAAAAGAAATTATCGTGTTTCAGCCATCACTGACTGTCTTGATATGATAAAAAGGAAGCAGAAGCTCTTTTAGAAAAAGCACATTGTCAGTGTCAGGCTGACATTGTGTTACTGTGAAAGTGCGTGTGAATGAACTACTGCTTCCATCATATCACTGTTCTTTCCATCACCACCAAAATGTTAGTGTTTGCAGAAAACATTTCTTGCAGATGAATATCAAATGCTGATCTCCAGTGAGCGAATTAAATGCTGTTATAATGTTATAGCATCATCTAGAAACTTTGGCAAGGAACAGTAGTAGCATTCTTTTATTAGGACATCTTACAATAAGCTCAACTCCAGGAAGCAGATATTTCTTAATTTATTACACATTTTAGTGAACATGTATTGTAGAATCTGATCATACAAAATTATCCTATCGGGGAGGGGGTACAACCACCTGTCGCCGTGTGACGTTGGCAACTTTTCATCTCGTCCGCAGGGCGTTTAGAAGGTGCACCGAGTTGTACGTCGTGGAAAACGGGCACCGGTTTGAAGACCTCGCTTACACGACCGTTCCGCTACCTGATCATTTGTCTACATACAGTATGTTGCATCCCTAAAACACTGAGTGTTTGTAGCTCCGCAACTGAAACTGGCACAGATTTTACTGAAATTGATTTGTAAACATTTAGTTTAAATACATCACCTACATGACAGAAAAAGTAATACTCTAGTGAAAAAAGATATAACTCATTGCTGTAACTTTCAGGACAATAACTAAAGCAACTGCATTCAAACTTTGCAGAAAGAGTAATGTTTGTTACATTTCCTTGTCTAAATAAATATTCCTTTCACTTACTGGTATGTAAGTTACAGGGAAAAAAATCCTGACAAACTTCGTAATAGTTATCACGAATTACGAGTACAAAATAAGGTGATAGAGCGCTTCAGGGAAAAGCCGGAGAATATTGTGACTAAATTTCCCGATGGTAGTTATCTAACGGCAGAGACTTCAAATTGCCGACTGTAGAATGCGAGGACTGTGCAATTTTTTTGAGCCCAGAATTTATGTGGGATTGTTCTGAACATCTTTTTGCTTAGCAACTAGTTCAAAAACTGACTCACTGGTGCAACATTTTAGAGCTCATAATAATTAATAGACTCAGTTCTGATCGGCGAGGGAATCGGTAGCCGTAATGCTGTCATAGCGTCGATGACTACAAGAGGAGTATTAACAAAGGCAGGACAATACGGCGTATCTCGCCTACGACACAAACAGCGCGTCCGACGTTCGGCGGGAAGAGAGGCTCCGACCGCCACCCACGCTTCAGACTGGGGCAGGTGGCGTATCTGTTCCGGCCAAACTAAAAGTGTTAAGACCGACACCGGAGAGAATACGTGAGCGCCATTCGGCAGCGCTCTGGCTACCCTCCTCGGGTAGCAGCGCCCGACTTCAGTGCCGCTGCCGGCTCTCGTAGTTGGCGCACGACGGACACACTCATCCCGCGACGGTTCCTCTCCCTGGTGAACCACGGCTGCGCGCACCTTGGTACACGACGAGTGGAACTCTACAAGTCGTCGTCAGGCACGAGATGGAAACGGGAGCGTAATGTGCAACTAGTGTGACGCAGATCACTGGACTAATCCGCTCCCACCGAGCCGTAACTTCTGGCATATGTGTCAACAATATACCTTATCTGACCGAAAGTACGATGACCGCCCTACGTCACGCAGAATTGACTCACTAGAATATCGTGAGAAGCAGACCCGGCAGAGTAAGAGAAGGCTGGGAATACAGTGTTACCAGGAGAGAAGCAGTATATGAGCAGAATCGGACGGAACCGGACAGACGCACAGCACTGCGGGCGGCGGCTGCCGACAGACTCGTGGACCACAGAGGGGCTGCGCGCGGGGGCTTGGCTCTATCAGACCACCGCAAGCCACGCACTTCTGCATTCGGTGGCGAGTGACGTTTGAGGCGGTGTGAAGAGCGACAGCACTGTGCGGCGAGTATCTGGATGCGAGTGATTTGCAGTGAGGGTTCGAGGGACGTCCGTGGCACTCCGAGGTCAACCTCACCTGCCACCTTACGTAATGACAAGAGTCAAAATCGAAGGAAATTCTGACCCTACGTACAGTCGCTAAGCGGGTCTGAGGATTCTTTCCAGTGGTTCGTCGACTAGTCTGATGCGGCAGTAGGAGGTAGCGAATGGAAAGGCGAGGTTTTAAATTACGCTTTCAAAAAATTAGTCGTGCCGTACAAACGTCCTGTCGTTTGAGTGTCGGATGGCAAAGTAATAAGCATCCCACTGTAAGAGTTGAAAACAAATAAGTCGACAGGTCCGGACGGAACACTAATTTGGTTTTACAAAGAGTACAGCATTTACTCCTTTCGTAGCTCGCGTTTATCGTGAATCTCTCTCCCGGCACAAAGTCCTGAGCGACTGGAAAAAAGGGCAGGCGACCGCTGTACATGAGAAGAATGAAAGAACGGACCTGCAGATTCACAGATGAATATCCTTAAAATCGTTTTCCCACAGAAATCTCGAACGTGTTCTTAGTTCGAATACGATAAATTTTCTTGAGACAAAAAATCCTTCCGTCTTCAAATCAGCGCAAATTTAGAAAGCATCGCTCGCCCAAAACTCAGTTTGCCCTTTTCTCACGTGATGTACTGTGAACTGCCTACGAAGGGCAACTGGCACATTTCAGATTCGTCGACTTCCGAAAAGCATTTGACACAATGCCTACTGCAGACTCTTAACGAAGGTACGTCATGCGGAATAGGTTACAGCTATATGTGAGTGGCTCGAAGACTTGTTAAACAACAGCACCCAATATGTTGTCTCGACTGTGAGTGTTCGTCAGAGACAAGGGCACTGTCAGGAGTGCCCCAGGGAAGTGTGATACGACAGCTGTTATTTTCGATGCACATAAATGATTAGCACGGAGAGCTGCATCAAACCAGTCTCAGGACTGAAGACCACAGCAACAAAATGATGTGGCAGACAGCGTGAGTACCAGGCTGCGGTTGTTCCCCGGTGAAGTGTGGTGTACGTGGAGATGTCGAAGTGGAATCATTTTACGAGGACACAAGATGACTTGGACAAAATTTCTAGTTGCTACGATGAATGGTAGCTAGCTCTAATACAAAAAAATGTAAGTTAATACGGAGGAGAAGGAACCTGTTCTCGAGTACTGATCTGCACCAGGTTGGATCAAAGGAAGACATCGAATCACCCCAGAGGTTGGCTGCTAGATTTGTTACCGGTAGATTCGAACAACATGTAAGTATTAAGAAGATTCCTCGGGAACTCAAATGGGAATCCCTGGAGGGAAGGCGACGTTCTTTTCGAGAAACACTTTTGAGAATTTAGAGAACTTGCATTTGAAGCTGACTGTAAAGCAATTGGTCTGCTGCTGCCAGAAAATCAGAGAAGTTAGGGCTCTTACGGAGGCAGACAGGCAGTCGTTTGCTGCTCGCTCTATTCGTGAGTGCAACAGAAAAGGAAACGACAAGTAGTGGTACAGGGTACCCTGCGTCGCACACCGTATGCTGCCTTACGGAGCACGCGTGTACATTCAGATGTAGGTAGTCGTACGATACCAGAGTGCAGTTCCGTTACAGCTAGACGGGGAGGTGTGTCAACACAGTGTAGTGCGTGCAGGAGAGGAACAGTGGGGAGGCGGCGGTCGTCTGCTGTCTCAGCATGACAGTGCGGACCGTCTCTGAGGCAACAGTCTGTCGACGGTAACATTCCTGAAAAAGAGTGCGCCCATCGTCCTGCCGTAAACCCATTAGAACACCTTTGGAATAAGTCACAATGTCGACTTCTGGTTGGTCGGTTGGTTTAAAAGAGGGTGGGGGGGGGGGGGGGGGGATGACCAAACTGCTAGGTCATCGGTCCCTGCCACAACGTTGAGAATAAAATAAGCCAGACTGACGATAGAAAACGGATAGAAAGGAAAAACCACAAGAATGACGGAAGGGCAACAAACACTTAAATCGACAAAAGGGGAGAAGAAAACCACAGGAAACAGGTAGAAGAGATTAAAATTACGAAACAGATTACCATGGCTGGCTGACCATGAGAATAAAAAGGAGAAGCCACCCACTCTGCAACACATTAAAACCTCCACCCTAAAACCACTGGGGTGGAGGTCACAGAGGGACAAAGGACATGCGCGAAAACTTGGATCAAATGATAAAACCCACGCTCACGAATAAAACGTAAAACTAAATCAGCCGACGAGCCGTTGTCAGACAAAACTAGCGGCAACGAGTCCGGTAACTGAAGATTTCGTCACAGGGCAGTCAAAGTGGGACAGTGCACCAGAATATGGGCCACTGTCAAGCAGGCGCCGCATCGACACAGAGGCGGGTCTCCAAGGCGCAAGAGGTAGCCTTGCGTCTCCCAAGCGTGGCCAATGCGGAGCCGGAGAGAACCACAGAGTCCCTGCCAGAGGCCCACGAAGACGATTGCCACACACTCGTAGTATCCTTAATGGCACGCAGTTTGTTGTGCGTACTGAGACTATGCCATTCCGTCTCCCAAAGCCGAAAAACCTGGTGGCGCAAAAAGGAACGCAGGTCAGTTATTGGAATGCCGATCTGCAGAAGCGGTTTCCGTGTAGCCTGTTATGCCTGCCTATCATCAAGTTCGTTGCCTGGGATTCCGGCGTGTCCTGGGGTCCACACAAACACCACTGAACGACTGGACCACTCCAGGGCATAGAAGGTCTGCTGGATGGTAGCTACCAAAGGATGGCGGTGTTAGCGCTGATTGATAGCTTGTAGCTGCTCAGAGAGTCAGTACACAGAAGACACGACTTCCCAGGGCAGTAACGGATGTCCTCAAAAGCACGAGATACAGCCACCAGCTCTGCAGTGAAAACACCGCAGCCATCGGGCAAGGAATACTGTTCAATGTCCTCCACGGACATACGCAAAGCCGACGTGACCGTCAGCCATCGAGCCGTGGCCTCGGTACAGGTCAACAATCGAGAGGAACTGACAGCAGAGAGCAGCAGGGTGAACCGAGTCCTTTGGGCCAGGTGAAAGGTCCAGGCGAAGCCGCGACGTAGTGTGGACTATGGGTGTGTACACGAATGGACCTAGAGCACATGTGGTAAAGGCAAGGACTCCAGTTCAGATAGAAGAGATCAGACGCAAACTGCAGATGCGGGAGATGAACTGCCGTGGGTGGGAAAAGGAGACGGTAATTGCAATGTGCAGGAGAACTATGAATATGTGCAACGTAACTGGCCGGCAGTTGTGCGTGCCTGACCTGCAATGGAGGGTCGCTGGTCACCGGACTCATCCTACAAGCTCCCATCGCTAGTCACACGCCACAGCGGTGCCCTGGGGGAGTAAACGCAACGCTGAGGGCGGCAGCGAACCATAAACCAGACTCGCACAGTCAAAGCGCAGTTGAACAAGGGCTCTGTAGAGCTGCAGCAGCATAGAGCCATCTGCACCCCAGTTGGTGTTGCTCGGGCAGTGGAGGGCATTGAGGTGCTGCCAGAACTTCCGCTCAAGTTGACGAAGGTGAGGAAGCCGAGTCAATCGGTCGCCGAAAACCAGTGCTACGAATAGATTGTCTCCACTACAGTGAGGGGACCGTCAGTAAGGCAAAGTTCTGGTTCCGGATGAACGGTACGACGCCGACAGAACTGCGTAACACACAACTTTGCGGCAGAAAACTGGAAGCCGTGGGCGAGAGCCCATTAGTACACCTTGTGGATGGCTCCCTGTAAGCGCCGCTCAGGGACGTAGCCATCGGGCAAGGAATGCTGTTCAATATGTCCTCCATATACGAACTGCAGACGTAGTCTGCATACAGAGAGGGTGAGACGGACAGCCCTACAGCTTCTGCTAGACCGTTAATGGCCACTACAAATAGACATACACTCAATACACAACCCTGCGGGACACCATTCTCGTGTACATGGGGGTAACTATGGGACACAATATACTGCCGACACAATATACATTCCAGTAGCTTACAAAGAACGTTGGTGGGGCTGATGGCCTGATTGCTATCACATCAAGCGGGTTTTTGCCAGGTTTGAGCTCTGGTATGCTGGTGCTCTCCCTCCAGTGCGATGCAAAGACGCCATTGCACCAGATCCGGTTGAAGATCATGAGGATATGTCGCTTGTAGATGATAGATGTTTAATCATCTGACTATGGATTCGATCTGGCCCAGGAACTGTGTTGGGGCAACGTGCAAGGGCATTGAGGAGCCCCCACTCTGTAAATGGGGAGTTATAGGATTCACTGTGGCGTGTAGTGAACGAGAGGACTTTCCCTTCTATTCGCCGTTTGTGGGTGCGAAAGGCTGGAGGGTAATTCTCTGACGCAGAGGCGTGAGCATAGTGCTCGGCAAAGTGCCCGGCAATCGCGTCTACGTCGGTAGATAACACGCCATTTATGTTAACACCGGGAACACCTGTTGGGTTCTGACGCCCAAAATCTCGTTTGATGTTTGCCCAGACTTGGGAAGGCGACGTATGGCAAATCTTCCTCTGTTGCTCCCAAAGCACCTACTTCGGGAGCAAGCCCCCCCCCCCCCCGCCCCCAAATGCTGCTGGAGAAGCAACAGCCTCTTCCCTATCCTCTCGTGCAGAAAGGGGTCCCTTGGGGTCCTATCTTCCAAGGACTACACCAATGCCACGGCGGACACTCTGCCAACACTCCTGTTTCCGTCGTTTGATAAACTGGTGAACACGGGCACAGAGCTGTTTAAAGGCTGTGAGGTGCTCCAGGGAAGGGTGCCACTGTAGAGCTCCCCGACGCTCCTTAATTCCCCCGGCGACTTCCGGCGACCACCAAGGGACTGTCTTTTGCCAGGGCCAACGAACGAGGGATCACGTTTCCTGCCACAGAAACAATCGTTGTAGTTACCTGCTCAACCACCACATCGATGTTACCATGTGGGGGATATTCAACGGTGATGGCAGAGGTGAAGTCTTCCCAGTCTGCCTTGTTTAAAGCCCACGTGGGCAGGCGTCTGTGGGCCTGATGCCTGGGCAGTGACAAGAAGATGGGGAAGGGGTCACTACCAAACAGGTCGTTATGTGCTCTACAGTGGATAGATGGGAGAAGGCCAGGACTGCAAACGGAGAGATCAGTGGCCGAATATGTGCCATGTGCCATACTGAAATGTGTGGAGGCACCTGTATTTAAAAGGCAGAAGCCGAGTTGTGACAGTAAATTTTCATCTCTGCCTCAGCCAGTAAGCGCGGTGCCAACCTACAAGGGGTAATGAGCGTTAGAATCTCCCAAAAGTAGAAAAGGTTTAGGGAGTTGATCAATCAGTGCAGCCAATGCGTTCAAGGGTGCTGCACCATCTGGTGGAAGATATACATTGCAGACAGTTATTTCCTGCGTCATCCTTATCCTGACAGCCACAGCTTCAAGAGGGGTTTGAAGGGGCACAGGTTCACTGCATACTGAGTTCAGGACATAGACACAAACACCACCTGACACTCTATTATAGTCACTATGTTTCTTGTATCCCCTATAGCCGTGGAGGGCAGGGGTCCGTATTTCCAGGAACCAGGTATCGTGAAGGGCAATGCATAAAGCAGGTGTAAAGCTTAACAGTTGCCATAACTCAGCCAGGTGGTGGAAAAAACTGCCGCAATTCGACTGTAGGGTGACGTTATCCCGAGGCTGGGAATGCATGAAGTGCACAAGGAGGCAGGTTATGCCTCAGTGTCACCTGCTGCCACCGATTGAGTGTTTCTAGCCGTTTCTATGGTGGATGAGGCATCAGCGAAATCCAGGTCCGCAGGGGACGCTGAGATCTCCAGAGTATGCTCAGATGCAGAATTGATAGGGAGCAGTGGTGTTTGGGCCACCAGAGGGTCCTGTTTCTTAGCAGACTTCCTCTTAGTGTGCTTGCTCTCTCACTTCTCTTTGGGGGCTCGCTGGGAAGATTTCTCCGAAGTAGCTTCAGGTGCGGAGGAAAACTGTGAAGATCTTTGTGCAGCAGCTTTTGGCTCCTTGAGCCACTGGCGAGTGTCTGCCGTGGCATTGGTGTAGACCTTGGAAGCTAGGGCCCCAAGGGACCACTTTCTGCACGAGAGGATAGGGAAGAAGCTGTTGCTTCTCCGGCAGCAGGGAGGGGACTGATGTCCCCTATGTTTGGGGGGCCTAGCTCCCGAAGTAGGTGCTTTGGGAGCAATGGGGGAAGATTTTCCCCCTACCACCAAAGGGGCAGATGTACTCTAATGGCCCAAAGGGTCCATTGTTTGTGGCATGGAGTGAGGAACCAGTGGCACTTGGGACAGCAATGTTCATGTAGCTGGAGCATGTGTTGACGTCAACCGAATGGGGTGTAATCTTTAAAATTTACGTTTGGTCTCTCTGTAAGTCAACTGGTCCAGGGTCTTGCACTCCATGATTTTCTGCTCCTTTTGGAGTACTGGGCAGTCTGGCGAGCAGGGGGAGTGGTGATGTACACAACTGATGCAAGTGGGAAGTGGCGCACACGGAGTATCTGGGTGCAGTGGACGACCACAGTCTCGACATGTGGTGCTAGAAGCGCAGCGGGAAACGTAAGCCTGAACTTCCAGCACTTAAAGAATCGCACAGGGGGAGGGATATATGGTTCAATGTCACAGCAGTAAACCATCACATTGACCTTTTCTGGGAATGAGTCACCCTCAAAGGCCAAGATGAAGGCTCCAGTAGCAACCCTGTTGTCTCTGGTCCGCTGTAAACGCGCCGGACGAAATGAACACGGAGCTCGTCGTCAGACTGCACGATGGAAAACAATCCCCTGCACCATGTTGAGGTTTTATGGGGAGTGACGGTAACAGGAATATGACCCAGCCTGTCACGGGCGAGTAATGGTCGGGATTGGGCTAGGGATGCTGTCTGAATCAAGACTGCGCCGTTTCGCATGTTAGACAGCACTATCACTTCTCCAAACTTATCTTCAAGGTGTTCAAGGAAAAGCTGAGGCTTTGTAGGCAGAAAGGAGTCCGCATCAGTTCTGCTACATACTAAAAACTGGGGCGAATATGGCTCTCTGTGTTCTGTAGCCCTACATTGGTCTCATGGTGTAGCGAGGGAGAGAAACGATTTAGCGTCATACTTGTCGTCATTGTATTCCACCTCGCCCTTCTTAGAGACTGCTGGTGCGGTACGGTCACCGGCAAGAGATGACTCAGTTCGCTTCATTGTGGGTCATCCGCCCTGATGCCACCCACTGCGATCGGGGACACTCTGCACAGGTGCCATCCAGCCACAGCAAAGCCTACTTGGCACGATGGCTGTTGCCGGGATTCCTGACGATCCAGGAAGGCAGGCATCTACTCCTCGGCATACGTGGCGAGTGTAGAGCTCAGGCATCAGCAGTGCGATCCCTGTGTTGTCAGGGGGCTACCGACAAATGGGTACACGACTGCCCCATCGCAACGGAGTGGCTACCGTGCTAGACATCGGGCGCAGAGAAATCCAATATTGTCACAGGGTCGAAAGAGGACAGGAGACAATGGAAGAAGATAACATACCCCGGAAAGTGTCCTCGCCCAAATAGTGGAATCGCAGGTGGAGATGCAAAGCGATGACGAGAGATTCGGGAGATCGAATCTAAGGGCACTACGGATAACCTGTGCACTATGTAAGGCGTCCTTCCCCTTATGGCCCACGCTTCTGTAGAATTTTGAAAGTGGCAGGTGGGATCTGAACTCAAAGGGCCAAAAAGTGAGACTCATTTTAGTCGCCTCTGACGACAGACAGGAATACCTCGGGCCTATTCTAATCCCGGACCTGCACGGGGATGTCGACTTCAGACCACAGCGTCTGACATTGATGCCTTTTCTGGTTTCGGATCTCGAGGAAGAATGAGCAGCCGCTCCTGCACAGACATTCAGACACCTCACCGAAAGTGTCCCCATCGTCAACACGTGTCTGGGTACTTCTCGTCAGATAACGGGGCTGTACTGTGGCCTTCCTTCAGAGAACCGACAATCCAGAAAAGAGGTAATATTGTTTCATTCTGGACAGTACAAGGGCACACGCACTGGTGCCCGTACGACAGTATCACGAATGTGTTTTTGGTGACAGGATAATCGTTACGGTGAGCTCCTGCATCGAACACAGACTGTAACAGCCATTCACGGTACTGACGTCAGTGGACGGTACCTGAACTTGTTATTCGATGCACTGCCACCAGTGTTCAGTTTGTCCACAACCCTGTGATCGGGTGTTTCCGCTGAACTGCGCCACTGTGTTCTCGGGCTGCGGGGCCTCTTCTAGCTAGACAAATACGGCCAACGCCGTCGTGCCACGTGCCAAAGGCAGGGGAACGAGGGGTGTCGGAGCCAGCGAGTCCTCTCCAGAGGCACGGCTGCTGGTGCCTGCACAGTGTGGGACACGCGGCTTGCGTCGTACGTGAAACACACTGTAATTTCTACTTAGCGGGAACGACAGGACGTAGACTGCAAATTATTTGAGTAGTTGACGTGAAATAGTGATCTCTACAGACAATGACACGCAGAATCAAAGGAAAAAAAATTAATAGTACGCTGTAGACAAGTTACGCGCCGAGAGATGGGAAAGACCCGTCACAGTTCAGTAGCCGTGGCAGGAAGTCGACACGGAAGCAAAGTGAGCTGCTTCAAATGAAATGAAAGCTCTGTTGACAACAAAAGCTGAACGAAGCCGTGTTGTTGTTGTGGTCTTCAGTCCTGAGACTGGTTTGATGCAGCTCTCCATGCTACTCTATCCTGTGCAAGCTTTTTCATCTCCCAGTACCTACTGCAACCTACATCCTTCTGAATCTGCTTAGTGTATTCATCTCTTGGTCTCCCTCTACGATTTTTACCCTCCACACTGCCCTCCAATACTAAATTGGTGATCCCTTGATGCCTCAGAACATGTCCTACCAACCGATCCCTTCTTCTGGTCAAGTTGTGCCACAAACTTCTCTTCTCCCCAATCCTATTCAATACTTCCTCATTAGTTATGTGATCTACCCATCTAATCTTCAGCATTCTTCTGTAGCACCACATTTCGAAAGCTTCTATTCTCTTCTTGTCCAAACTATTTACCGTCCATGTTTCACTTCCATACATGGCTACACTCCATACGAATACTTTCAGAAATGACTTCCTGACACTTAAATCAATACTGGATGTTAACAAATTTCTCTTCTTCAGAAACGCTTTCCTTGCCATTGCCAGCCTACATTTTATATCCTCTCTACTTCGACCATCATCAGTTATTTTGCTCCCCAAATAGCAAAACTCCTTTACTACTTTAAGTGCCTCATTTCCTAATCTAATTCCCTCAGCATCACCCGACTTAATTAGACTACATTCCATTAACCTTGTTTTGCTTTTGTTGATGTTCATCTTATATCCTCCTTTCAAGACACTGTCCATTCCATTCAACTGCTCTTCCAAGTCCTTTGCTGTCTCTGACAGAATTACAATGTCATCGGCGAACCTCAAAGTTTTTATTTCTTCTCCATGAATTTTAATACCTACTCCGAATTTTTCTTTTGTTTCCTTTACTGCTTGCTCAATATACAGATTGAACAACATCGGGGAGAGGCTACAACCCTGTCTTACTCCCTTCCCAACCACTGCTTCCCTTTCATGTCCCTCGACTCTTATAACTGCCATCTGGTTTCTGTACAAATTGTAAATAGCCTTTCGCTTCCTGTATTTTACCCCTGCCACCTTCAGAATTTGAAAGAGAGTATTCCAGTCAACATTGTCAAAAGCTTTCTCTAAGTCTACAAATGCTAGAAATGTGGGTTTGCCTTTCCTTAATCTTTCTTCTAAGATAAGTCGTAAGGTCAGTATTGCCTCACGTGTTCCAGTGTTTCTACGGAATCCAAACTGATCTTCCCCGAGGTTGGCTTCTACTGGTTTTTCCATTCGTCTGTAAAGAATTCGCGTTAGTATTTTGCAGCTGTGACTTATTAAGCTCATAGTTCGGTAATTTTCACACCTGTCAACACCTGCTTTCTTTGGGATTGGAATTATTATATTCTTCTTGAAGTCTGAGGGTATTTCGCCTGTTTCATACATCTTGCTCACCAGATGGTAGAGTTTTGTCAGGACTGGCTCTCCCACGGCCGTCAGTAGTTCCAATGGAATATTGTCTACTCCGGGGGCCTTGTTTCGACTCAGGTCTTTCAGTGCTCTGTCAAACTCTTCACGCAGTATCATATCTCCCATTTCATCTTCATCTACATCCTCTTCCATTTCCATAATATTGTCCTCAAGTACATCGCCCTTGTATAGACCCTCTATATACTCCTTCCACCTTTCTGCTTTCCCTTCTTTGCTTAGAACTGGGTTTCCATCTGAGCTCTTGATATTCATACAAGTCGTTCTCTTATCTCCAAAGGTCTCTTTAATTTTCCTGTAGGCGGTATCTATCTTACCCCTAGTGAGATAGGCCTCTACATCCTTGCATTTGTCCTCTAGCCATCCCTGCTTAGCCATTTTGCACTTCCTGTCGATCTCATTTTTGAGACGTTTGTATTCCTTTTTGCCTGTTTCACTTACTGCATTTTTATATTTTCTCCTTTCATCAATTGAATTCAATATTTCTTCTGTTACCCAAGGATTTCTACTAGCCCTCGTCTTTTTACCTACTTGATCCTCTGCTGCCTTCACTACTTCATCCCTCAAAGCTACCCATTCTTCTTCTACTGTATTTATTTCCCCCATTCCTGTCAATTGCTCCCTTATGCTCTCCCTGAATCTCTGTACAACCTCTGGTTCTTTTAGTTTATCCAGGTCCCATCTCCTTAAATTCCCACCTTTTTGCAGTTTCTTCAGTTTTAATCTACAGGTCATAACCAATAGATTGTGGTCAGAGTCCACATCTGCCCCTGGAAATGTCTTACAATTTAAAACCTGGTTCCTAAATCTCTGTCTTACCATTATGTAATCTATCTGATACCTTTTAGTATCTCCAGGGTTCTTCCATGTATACAACCTTCTTTCATGATTCTTAAACCAAGTGTTAGTTATGATTATGTTGTGCTCTGTGCAAAATTCGACCAGGCGGCTTCCTCTTTCATTTCTGTCCCCCAATCCATATTCACCTACTATGTTTCCTTCTCTCCCTTTTCCTACACTCGAATTCCAGTCACCCATGACTATTAAATTTTCGTCTCCCTTCACAATCTGAATAATTTCTTTTATTTCATCATACATTTCTTCAATTTCTTCGTCATCTGCAGAGCTAGTCGGCATATAAACTTGTACTACTGTAGTAGGTGTGGGCTTCGTATCTATCTTGGCCACAATAATGCGTTCACTGTGCTGTTTGTAGTAGCTTACCCGCATTCCTATTTTCCTATTCATTATTAAACCTACTCCTGCATTACCCCTATTTGATTTTGTGTTTATAACCCTGTAGTCACCTGACCAGAAGTCTTGTTCCTCCTGCCACCGAACTTCACTAATTCCCACTATATCCAACTTCAACCTATCCATTTCCCTTTTTAAATTTTCTAACCTACCTGCCCGATTAAGGGATCTGACATTCCACGCTCCGATCCGTAGAACGCCAGTTTTCTTTCGCCTGATAACGACATCCTCTTGAGTAGTCCCCGCCCGGAGATCCGAATGGGGGACTATTTTACCTCCGGAATATTTTACCCAAGAGGACGCCATCATCATGTAATCATACAGTAAAGCTGCATGCCCTCGGGAAAAATTACGGCTGTAGTTTCCCCTTGCTTTCAGCCGTTCGCAGTACCAGCACAGCAAGGCCGTTTTGGTTATTGTTACAAGGCCAGATCAGTCAATCATCCAGACTGTTGCCCTTGCAACTACTGAAAAGGCTGCTGCCCCTCTTCAGGAACCACACGTTTGTCTGGCCTCTCAACAGATACCCCTCCGTTGTGGTTGCACCTACGGTACGGCTATCTGTATCGCTGAGGCACGCAAGCCTCCCCACCAACGGCAAGGTCCATGGTTCATGGGGGGGGGGGGCATTACGAAGCCGTAATGAGAAGAAAGTGAGAAGTGCTCGACGTATTGGAAAGTAAAATTTTGGCGACCAAAGTGACGAAAAATACTAAAAAATCTTTACTTGTGCAGTGTCAATAAAAGGACAAAAATCGCCTGTAGAGGCACCCAGTGTCTGAAGTTCAAACGGAAAATCACGGAAAGGAAGTCCAGATACCCAGTTCGATCTTCCAAAATGGTTTCGCTGGCGAAGATCGTAATACGGTTCTGCCTTCAGTCACTGCACAAACGCCGAAACGACAGAAATCACTGGACAGGGTCGAGGCGACTGGATGTGGTTTTTAGGCGGTTTTCCACATTCGATCGGTTTGAATACCGGGCTGGTACCCGAGTCCCGCCTCAGGTACGCGCAGAGAACGTCGTCACACTGAGACGTGAGATTTACTCTGGACGCAGACAGACGGCGTACACAGGTTCCTGATGGTGTCAAGAAGCGTGTGCTGCCACTTCACGTCGCGCTACAGCGCCGTCTCCGTAGGGAGAAGGCAACAGGCGGAACGAGGAGGAGAGGGAGATACCGGTTTTCCAGAAGGGTCGACGGATACGTACCCGTCATAATACGGCAAGCGGTTACAACGATGTCGCCAATATGTTCTAGAGTTAAGGGACACGTTTTATGCCCGAGAAATTCAACTCGCTCTGCTCGTCCAAGGTATTCAAAGGGCAGTCGATAACAGAGGAACTGCAGCTCACAAAAAAAAAGCTTGTCGCCCTACGAGCTTGCCGAGCGTCGATCGCGGATGGGACGGGAAAGGCCGTATACACATCGCCGCACACCGTAACGTGGCTGGCGCAGTGCAGATGAAAATGTTATAGTTTCATTTGAGGAACGCGTTTGGTTGAGTTCGTCTGCAGAGAAAAACAGACAGGAAGATTAGCCCCTTTACGTAACCACGTGATAACCTCGTCCCGACGGCTTGAAGCGATCGTGAAATGTTTATCCACGTCGCGTGGGACTGCTCCCCTTTGTGGCTGTCTGGCCAGAATCACAACTGGTTTTTCTTCTGTTCAGAGAACTCAGGTCATCAGCCCCCAAACAGGAAACGCCGTAGTAAACGTTTCGGCACTCAAAACTCTGAACTTTCTGGATAAGAGCTGTAAGAGCAATCACAGAGAGATTTTTTTGAATTGCGCTTGGTATAACGCCTTGGGAACGTAGTATTTTAGCAACAGCTAGCTTCCTCGATTTGGAAAGCCAGTTTATTTTTTGGCAATATGTGCTTTGCATGTTTCTGTTCAGTGAAGCAGGTAGGTCAGTGGGGAAGGCCTTTTTCCCGCTTCCGTGGTATCCGGTTACACTAAGCTACAATTACAACTGTACAGTGAAGGGGTGCTCTGTATTTACGGAGCGGCGCCTTATGTTTTTCTTGCGTCGCTTGACAAGTGTCGATTACTTGAGTGTCTCTGCTGAGATGGTACGAATTCTGATACAGCACGGCATCTTTCGCAGAGCAAGCTCTGTTAATGTCGTCTGTCATTACGGCATCTACTGAATGTGATGACGCGCTCCACGTTACTGTGGCCGTACGGAATAAACAAATGGAGGGAGCATCGGCCGTTAACGACACTGCCAAGTTAAAGCAGTTTTGGGCGGCTTTGCAGGACGAGTGAGGGCAGACTGGGCGAGCAAAAAGTTCAGCACTTTTGAAAAAAAAAAAGAAAAGAACTTGTATAGCAGTAATAAATAATGCCTAGAGGAACCTATGTTAAAACATCAGAAATTACATGTACTATGTTGAGGTAAAAGTACTATTTGCGAAGAGTACCTCGAATTCTTTACAGACGAATTGGAAAACTGGTAGAAGCGGACCTCGGGGAAGATCAGTTTGGATTCCGTAGAATTGTTGGAACACGTGAGGCAATACTAACCTTACGACTAATCTTAGAAGAAAGACTAAGAAAAGGCAAACCTACGTTTCTAGCATTTGTAGACTTAGAGAAAGCTTTTGACAACGTTAACTGGAATACTCTCTTTCAAATTCTGAAGATGGCAGGGGTAAAATACAGGGAGCGAAAGGCTATTTACAATTTGTACAGAAACCAGATGGCAGTTATAAGAGTCGAGGGGCATGAAAGGGAAGCAGTGGTTGGGAAAGGAGTGAGACAGGGTTGTAGCCTCTCCCCGATGTTATTCAATCTGTATATTGAGCAAGCAGTAAAGGAAACAAAAAAAAATTTCGAGTAGGTATTAAAATCCATGGAGAAGAAATAAAAACTTTGAGGTTCGCCGATGACATTGTAATTCTGTCAGAGACAGCAAAGGACTTGGAAGAGCAGTTGGACGGAATGGACAGTGTCTTGAAAGGAGGATATAAGATGAACATCAACAAAAGCAAAACAAGGATAATGGAATGTAGTCAAATTAAATCGGGTGATGCTGAGGGGATTAGATTAGGAAATGAGACACTTAAAGTAGTAAAGGAGTTTTGCTATTTAGGGAGTAAAATAACTGATGATGGTCGAAGTAGAGAGGATATAAAATGTAGACTGGCAATGGCAAGGAAATCGTTTCTGAAGAAGAGAAATTTGTAAACATCGAGTATAGATTTAAGTGTCAGGAAGTCGTTCCTGAAAGTATTTGTATGGAGTGTAGCCATGTATGGAAGTGAAACATGGACGATAACTAGTTTGGACAAGAAGAGAATAGAAGCTTTCGAAATGTGGTGCTACAGAAGAATGCTGAAGATAAGGTGGGTAGATCACGTAACTAATGAGGAGGTATTGAATAGGATTGGGGAGAAGAGAAGTTTGTGGCACAACTTGACCAGAAGAACGGATCGGTTGGTAGGACATGTTTTGAGGCATCAAGGGATCACAAATTTAGCATTGGAGGGCAGCTTGGAGGGTAAAAATCGTAGAGGGAGACCAAGAGATGAATACACTAAGCAGATTGAGAAGGATGTAGGTTGCAGTAGGTACTGGAAGATGAAGAAGCTTGCACAGGATAGAGTAGAATGGAGAGCTGCATCAAACCAGTCTCAGGACTGAAGACCACAACAACAACAACAACCTGGACACCGTGTTGGTGGTGTGAAGGCGGCAGTGGGCTCTCTGCAGACAGAGACCGATGCTACGCAGTTTCCTCCGCGTCCACAGCTAACCGCGGTGCAGCTCGGCAGTTTTGACAATCCTAAATCAGTGTCAGAAGTGAAATCCTTGGGCCAACTTTGAATATTGTTAAACTGTCGTATAATCTCGTGTTTTGATAATACGTGATAGAAAGAGTCCTTTGACGAACTGAACACTGAACGCCGGACCGTTGCACATCGTAGTCTGATGCTTAGCTGTAGCTACGTCATCACATCTCTGAGGCACACTATTAGGTTGGTGCATAAGCTGATAGCTTTTTTTGTTTTGCATGTGGGTTTATTTATGGATTGTCAATTTTTATTTGGAGTTCGCTGTAGCGATTTGAGCCTAAATATTGTCGGAAGGAGGTAGTGAGTGGGGCTGTGGACGCTAGAAAGTGGAGGGCCAAGTGGAGAAATCGGAACAATTCGCACCCATTGAGCAGAGGGGTGAGAGCAGCAGGCCGTGCGCGGGGGCAACGCCACTGCACAGAGCACGGCCAGGAAACGGTTTCCTCGTTTTATGCAGGGTCGGTTTGACGCTGGTGACTCTCCACGTCCAGGAAGACCTGAGCTGTTTGACGGAGGTCGTTCGAACGCATTAATCCTCAATGAGTCACGTCAGTGTACTGGAAAATTGGCTAATGTGATGAACTGTGACCATTGCACCATCGTGCGACATTTGCATGCAATGGGGAAGGTTCGAAAATCGGGTGCAGCCACGTTATTCACATTTTCCGCCATCTATCGAGCAGCCTTCGAGGAACTTGCTTTCCGGACGATAGTGCGCTCCGAGCATCGCTCGACGAGTCTTTCGTCTCAAAACCGAGTGAATAGAAAAGTTACCCCAGCTTCCCAGCTTTGGCCGAATGCATTATGGACGAGCAGCCTCTTACGTGCATCCGTCGTGTGTGTTAAGCTTATGGAGAAACGGCGCCGACCCAGAGCACTCGGCGCTCCTCCAGCCTCGCCCCCCACCTTCCCCGGTTCCAGTCGCGACCGGAACCGACCGCACGGCACCGCAGCTCCCTAGTTTCACGTTTCCGGTCTTTTCGCGAGTGTACGTTGTGCGAAGCGACACATCGGTCGACACTTGCAGAAAAGCGCGGTGTAGCAGTTACAAGTGTTAAGCAGGGCGCGCCTGCCACCCAGGTCTTTCCGGCAACGCCGTGGCGCTTCCGCGCTTGCTTATGGAACGCGCTTTTCTTTGGGCCAGTCAGAGGCAGTACGAACGGAAGAAAACACGACAGGAATACTGGACACGCAGGAAAGGAAGAAACTGGGGTCGTAACGAGATCCTCACTGGCCAATAAGGAGCTACTGAGACGCTTTCTGCAATTTAACTGAGCGTCCGTAAATGTGACCTGCGTGCACATAACAGTGTAACTAATAAGTGACAAAGAAATGAAAACAAAGTATATATTCAGAAATGGTAGTATTCTAGCGGTGAAACGCGCGCCTGGAAAGCTAGAGGCCGGGAAACTTCCACTGTGGCCTCAACCTGACCGAGGACGCGCTCCTCCACCGCCACTGAGCCACCCGCAACTCCAGCAGACGCCTCCACACCAGCACCTGCTTCACTCGGCTTTGCAGGAGTGCCGCCGTTCCTTCCGGCACGGTCATTACGCTCCTTGGCGTAAGCACCTTGTGTCTACATCTACATCACTACTCCGTAATTCACGATAAAGTTATGGCAGAGCGCTCGCAGATCCACTTTCGGACTATTTCTCGACCGATCCACTCCCGAATAGCACTGGCGGAAAGGAACGCCTAAATCTTTTCGTGCGAGCTCCGATTTCTCTCATTTTATTACGACGGTCATTTCTTCCCGAGTAGGTGCAAACCGACAAAATATCCTGACGCACAAAAATCGCAACACCGTGAAGGGGTTGTGCGGCATCGATTAAAATCGGTAAGCGTGTTTCTACATCTCAGGGATGATGTCTATTCAAATTTCGCGCTAGTCGATAAAAGTGGCGACTATAGCGTCACTGTGAGGATGCAAATCAGGTTTGCTTTAAATACACGCTGTGACAGTCGTGACGATGGATGTGGTCAGCTGATGTGAGTCGAGAATGCCTTTAAAGTGACAAAGACACCACATCACAGGGCTACGAGAAACAGAACGTTCCCTCCGCGTTACTGCAGAAAGCGGGCAGGGACGTATCCACTGTACACACGGCGGCCAGAACACCGGGCTCCGGACGGCCGCGTGGCACTACCGGAAGGGAAGACCACCGTGTCCGGCGCGTCGTACTGCACCTGCAGCACCAGTCTGAACAGGACTTGCACCACAGTGGCACGACCAACTTTTACAAACAGCATAACTGGAGGGCACTTCCGAGTCAGGCAGCCCGCAGCGTCCGTCCGATTGAGCCCGAACCGTGCCAATTTGTGACTTATTGGAGGGCAGGGCAGAGGTGTGTCGTGTTTTCCGGCGAAAGCTGGTTCTGCCTCGGTGCCAGAGATGGCCGTGTGTCGGTTAGGAGTAGGACAGCTGAGGGCGTGCACACGCCGGGCCCGCACCTGGTACCACGGTCTCAAGTGTGGTTTCGTATGACAGCTGGACGCACCCTGACTGCAAATTTGTACGGCAGTCTGGTGCTTCGACGTGTCGTGCAGCCACACACGAACGGCATTCCGAGGCCAACACACAGCTGTTGTAACCTAGCATTCTCCACAGATTGTCGACGTGTTGCCTCGGCCCGATCCGTCGCCAAATTTTTCTGCAATCGAGCACATATCAGACACCATCGGACAACTTTTCTTTTTGTATGTGGTAGTTCAAATGGCTCTGAGCACTATGGGACAACTTCTGAGGTCGTCAGTCCCCTAGAACTTACAACTACTTAAACCTAACTAATCTAAGGACGTCACACACAGCCACGCCCGAGGCAGGATTCGAACCTGCGAGCGTAGCGGTCGCTCGGTTCCAGTCTGTAGCGCCTAGAACCGCTCGGCCACCCCGGCCGGCTGTGGTGGTTCCAGTTACAGTTGTTTGTAATTGTAGTCCCTAGGTATGTAGTTGAATCGACTGCCTGTAAATTCTATTATTTGTCGTCTAGAAGAAATTTAGTGGATCGTTTTTAGTACTCACGTGGAGGACCTCATACGTTTCATTGTTCAGGGTCAGTTGCCAATTCTGGCAGCGTACAGACATCTTATCTGAGTCGTTTTGTAATTCGTACTGGTCTGAGGACTGCTGGAGGCGGCAAGCGAGAGCAGCGCCAGCAGGCAGTCTGGGAGGGCTGTGTGTGCCAGTCCCGCAGGCAACAGCCGAAGCCACGAGCGTTAAGAGGTTCTCAGGAGTGCTTTCTAACCAACAAAAGTACTTAGACACAGTAATATATTAAGATGTACTTAACTGTAATTGGCGTTGGTGAATTCCACCGTGAGCTAAGTGACGTTGGTCGCTTATCGCAGGGAGGAGTGTGGGTACGTAGGGCGGCCGCTGAAATGTTAGACGATATATGACGCGGAAAGTTGTACTGTTTGTCTTCTGGTGCCGACAATTCAGGGGTATTGGCGATTCGTGTCGATTTTGACACGGAAGTTGACAGACGGTCTTATTCAAACTCGGCACTTACCTGTAGCGAGGAATACGAAAGTGAATTAAGGCTGTCGTAGTGAGAGAGGAGATGTGAAATTTAGTGTCTCGTCCTGCATAACAGATTTAAATATAAGTACAGTTACTGATATTTCTCAAGTAATCGTCCGCTGGCACTGACAACACGGTTGGATTGTTTTGGGGGAAGAGAGCAAACAGCGAGATCATCGGTCTCACCGTATTAGGGAAGGATGGGGAAGGAAGTCGGCTGCGCCCTTTGAAAGGAACCATCCCAGCATTTGCCTGGGAAATCACGGCAAACATAAATCAGGAAGGCCGGACGCGGGATTGAACCGTCGTCCTCCTGATTGCCAGCCCAGTGTGCTACCACTGCGCCACCTCGCTCGGTGACAACACGGCAACTGTTGGTCAGGCAAGTACAGTGTCACAACTGTGGGTGGCGGCGATCTGAGAGAGACAATGTCCCGAATGGCGCAGACTTTTGACGACGAGAACTGGAAGGCCGGCTCTGCAGCCGACTCGCTACGGCTTTCAACGCACTGACCCACGCAGGCGCAGGTACGTGTGCGGCCCGAGGTGCCTCCTCGTGGTCTCAGTGTTGGCTCTCGAGCAAAAATGTACACGTAGGTTACAGACAGCAGAGGGCCTATTATCACTTCCCTGCGGAGCGGCAGGTATCGGATTTTTTCACGCTACGAATTCCCGTCAGTTATTCCGAAGTGACGGGAAATCACGAATCCAGTCGCACGGAATTTGATTCTAAGTCGGTTTTGGCGAATGGTGTCGAAAGCCTCGCGGAGGTCTAGAAATTGGCTGTGACCAGGTCGGTGCGGTACCTTGGAAGCCGGCGCCGTCCTTCCAGACGAGGTACGAGGCGTACCCCATGCCGGCGTACAGGGCGCTCCAGACGGGCGCGTACGCCCAGCGGGGCGGCGTCCACCGCGGCTTCCTCAGGCGGTCGTACCAGTCGGAGCGCATCAGCGTGCGGAACACGGCCGCCTGCAGCACGGGCACCGTGTACGGCAAGGCGCACGCCATCACGGCCGGGCACGAGACGCGCATCTCGCTGCCGAGCACGCGGAACACACTGCCGGCAGCCAGCGTCCGCCCGCCGCCCCTCGCACCGTGACTCTGCACATTCGGCTGCTCCGCGCCGCGTCACCGCATTAGGTTACAATACTGTTTGCGCTCCCTCCATTTCAAAGGCTAATCGGCCGCGACCTTTACGTAAGTCGCGCCGCCGCAGTTCCCGCGGGTCACCGGCAGATGGCAGGCGAGGCCATTCGGCTTCGCGCCGAAGCTCGGCATTTAACGTTTTTCCTCGCTAACTGACTCGGTGGAACGCCGACTCGTTCTCGAAATATGCTTTGTTACGTTAAATGGTCAGTCGTCGTGCTGCGACGAAACCAGCTTAAGGAAATGTAAGAAGATCGCCGACGACTCTGCGATGCCTTTGATGTTTTCAACCTTTCCTTGACGGCATTAGATCCTTTGAAAACACTACAGTTCTCTGTGTACACATTCACATAAAATACACCCAAACAATAAAAACTTTACTTATGGTACAAACGTATGCACATACATCTAAAACGAAACATCAGCAGTCTTCATACGAAACGGTGCCTTGGCGAAGGAACGAATGTACTTCACGTACATGAAGTACCGTTCTGTCATTGGTATTACTCTCCAACACTTCAGATTATGGAACTGAGTTTACGAAATAAAAGAACATGTACGTACTGCAAAATGAGGCCGTTTTGATATCTAGTGGCCCCGGTAACGGTAAAACTTGTTTGTCAAATTCTCTCTTATCTATCCTCGGATTTTTCAAATAAGCGCGCAGCGTCCAATTTAATCTCTCTTTGGAAGCAGCTGTCAGGCAATGCGCACCTGTCGCCAAGTATTTGACACTAATGCGAGTCCTTACTGATGCAGACGGAGCATCTACTTTAGCACTGTGCATAAAGATGAGAAGGAAAACTACACGCTGGTTGAGGAAATGGTTGAAGTCGAGAGAGAAATATATCCACGAAAATCTGCTAAAGGAAATATTATACTCGGAACTTGATGATAACGGCAACTTTAATTCAACTTTCATTTTGTTGCGCTTCCGCATGCATGTTGTGCGGCAGACAGCAGAGGTGTGCCGGTCTGCACTCGTGTTTGATGTGAATGCCGCCTTCAGTAACGAAAACTAAACGCATTCGCTCGAATGGGAATCAAAAGAAATTCATTACGGTTGTGACGTTGGTAGAAGACAGTACTGTGTTCCCATACACTAATAAAAAATAAATTCTGACTCAGATATTCGATACAATATGTGTGGATCTACTGCCGTATGCGGCGATCAGATGTACCACAACATAAAACAGTGAAAAACACAACAATTGTACGTGTAAGTACCATCGTACTGACTAATTTTTTTAAAAAGTGAAAGTTTTCGTCATAAAGGTATGAAATTAGCACCTGCTGAAGGAGCGTTCGCTTACCATACTGTCCACCACAACCAGTCTTTCAGATCAACCATTACACTGCTAAACTTGCCCGATGTACTTTTTGAAAACAAATTTGCTTGTGTCCGTACCAAATCCGAGGCAATTAGATTAAATGTTTTAACTCTCAGAAAGAATTTTCACTCTGCAGCGGAGTGTGCGCTGATATGAAACGTGCCTCGTGATGGCTGGGTGTTGTGTGATGTCCTTAGGTTAGTTAGGTTTAAGTAGTTCTAAGTTCTAGGGGACTGATGACCATAGATGTTAAGTCCCATTGTGCTCAGAACCATTTGATATGAAACGTCCTGGCAGATTAAAACTGTGTGCCGGACCGAGGTTCGAACTGGGGAAGGAAGGAGATCAGGTAATGGCTGAGTTAAAGTTGTGAGGATGGGTCGTGAATCGTGTTCTAACTCCATTTGCCACTTCTGAACTAGAATCTGATGCACAAAAAGCGAATTACAACTTGAAACAAAACAGAAAAACACTCGCTCTTTGTGCAGATAATACGAACTGTAATTCTGGTGGTGTATCTAAAAAGGGCGTCGACAACGTCTTCACGAAGGACAAGGGAGATTTAGGTCATAACTTACTTTCGGTTGAGTGTTCTGCGCATATAATCCACAATACTATCCAGATGACTTCTGATATCCTTGCTACCGATATTGAAGGCATTGTTTCTAAAATATTCTTATTTCTGTGTGTATACTGTAAGAGTTGGAAATGTTAAAAGAATTTTCTAAATTTGTTGACCACGAGTACAAACAAGTTTTAGGCCGTAGCAAAACAAAGTGGCTTCTTTCAGTCCCTGCAGCGGAACGTCTTCTAACTGTGTTTGTTCCTATGAAATCGTATTTCGAATTTCCCAGTAAATGTCCATTTGTTATGAAATTATTCTTTGAAAATTGTTTATCAGAAACTTGGCTGCCCTTTGTTTACAACCAAACAACTTGTAACACTGCAGTTCAAAGAGTAGAGGGTGAAACAATTACAGTTTCCGAATAATTTCTGTGTTAAATGATTTTAAAACTAATTTAGTTTCCAAGGGAGGTAAGATCAGCTGACAGATCAATTCTTGGTAAATTGTAAAATGAGGAATTATCATCGGAGGTTGGAATGGTGGGACAGTATGTCCATACATTTTATCAAACAGCACCTGAATATCTAAATAAGTCGTCTTATTCCACCGAGAATCTTCGGGGCTGCTGTTTGGCTAACACATGGCAGGAGCACGCCAATGGAAGCACAAACAAAAGACAAGATTTCATTAGTGCAATGGCTCCTTCATATATGACAGACGATACTGGTCTCTATGATGAGTATGTGTATATTAAACAATATACGAGGGTTAGAACTTAAATAGTGGCAATTATTTATTCACAACCGATACGAATGAGTTTCATGTTTTCACCTGTTACTGTCCTTCAGAGTAGTCACCAGCGCTGTGTAGAACCCGTTGCCAGCGATGTGGAAGGCGCAGTATACCGTTAGCAGAGGCTGTCCTGTTGATGGTGCGAATGGAGCGGTCTACTGCGTGTCGAATCTCTGGAACAGTTCTGAAACGAATGCCACGAAGTGGTTCCTCCATCTTCGGGATCAAATCAAAGTCACGAGGACTCGAGTCCGGGGAGTATGGTGGCTGGTACGGTACTTCCGAGTCCCATCCACCGAACAGAGCAGCCACAGCTTGCATTGTCGTGCAAAATGATGGCTGAGTTGCGCATAAAGTGTCGCCGCTTCTTTCGCAGAGCTGGTCGCAGGTGATAACGAACAGTAATACTGCGCATTGACGGTCTGCCGTGGAGGAACGTAATGCTTTAGGATAACACCATCACTGTCGTACGCGACAATCACCGCAACTTTCGCCATACTGGGGCTCTGACGCACTTTCGACTTTCGCGGCGACCCATAACGACGCCACTCGTTGGTCAGGCGTTTCTTTTTTGGCTCGTGCGATGTGGCCCATGTCTCATGCTGCGTAATAAAGCCCCAAGTGCGTCTGAGCAGCGTCGTAACGCATCCATTTCTGCATTTTCGTAGAGTCATGCGGAACCCATCGTGGTGCAATTTTTCGCACGCCCAGACGTTCCCTCAGGATGAGAAGCACAGTCGTATCCGCTAATCTGGTTTCGTGGGCGAGCTTACGTCGATCAGTGTCCACTAAGGCGGCAGCAGCATGCACTTCTTCTTCAGCGACGCTAGGACGACCTGCCCGATGCACGTCTGCCACAGTTTGCCGACCTTCGTTGAAGGCTTGCCACTCTTATGTGCGGCGATGTAGAGTCCCCGCACGCCTCTCGAAGACCTCGTGACACTGTCGTGCTGTACGACCTCTGGCACGTTCAATCTCGATCCAACTCCGTTGTTCCTGTTTCGAAAACACAGTGACACCGTTACGTTAGACCGCTCACTCACAAGTGACTGTGTTTCCCTCGATTGTGCGCACGCCGGTCACGTGGGACGGGCGAGTCCATTTGGTCGGCGGTAAGGTAGGTATGTCAACAACGTGTGCTATCAGCGACGATAGTAGACTCGATTGCATAGTGTCTCCACTGTTTAAGTTCCAACCTACGTTTATCACTGAAAATACTAAAGAAATGGAAATTGGAAAAAACTACTCCTATCGACTGTTGGGTAGAAATTATATCATATTGTAATATGACCAACGTCCCTTATATCAAATTTCTTAAAATATGTGATTTTTTTCTTTGTTTACCTGCAACTAATGCTGAACTTCGATCGCACTTGTGTACATTTTTACAAAATGTTGTGTGGTAAAGTAGACTTACTGACTTATTGAAGAAGATCCACTCATCAGCAAAATATCAGAGGAATGACTCCTGCACTAATAATTCTACAGGATTTCGCGGCGGCATGGCTACATTCTGACGACAATGGCAGAGCTAGCCATAGAAAGCTCGAGAATTTTATTGCAGTTGACGCGGTTTGAAAACCGAGATTTTATTCCTTCTACGCGATTGTTTGGCTGGAGTGAATTCAGAGCTACTATATGTCTAAGTTACACATTATTTATTTGTCCGGTTATTATTAGTTTGAAACCTTCGTATTTATGACGAAATAATTTTACGCTTTCTCTTTTGCCCCTTTTTCGTTTATAAAAATTTAATACGTCTCGGTTAATTGTTTCAAAAATTATCCTCACCTTGTGTTAAACATGCGCGGCAAAAAAATGGACACAGCCTCTGACTTCTTGTCAAATAGGCCGTCAAACAAATTTTTTCTATGTTTGACAAACGCGTCGTACAGATTCGCTCACAAGCTTGACAAATTGTTGATTTTTTACAATAGCCTTAACAACTATCTACCACCATCTACAACAACTTGAGTTGAAAATCAGAATCCAGCAATCAGATTGAACCACGGTTGTTCCAGAGAAAGAGCTATTCGCGATGTGAAATCGGTAGAAACCGAGTCAAATCTTGTGAAGAGTAAGCACTAATACGAGGGTATGCTGAAACGTCATGTCTCCCAATTTCTTATGTGATATCTCTTAAAAGATTTTAAAATAAAATGGATGTTACTAACATTGTACGTCTTTATTCTTTGTGTCTACATATACAACGAGAGGCCAGTTAGCTGATAGTGCCAGTGTGGGATGTTTTACTTGGTCGTCGGAGGCACAAGCTCAGCTCTCCTTGCACCGCTTCACCACTATCAAAGCCAAGTCCTCGAAAGTGTTCTTTAAGTTTTGGAAACAGATGAAAATCGGATGGGGCCAAGTGGGGACAGTATGGAGGACTATCGATGACAGTGAACCCGAAGCATCAGACTGTTGCAGCGTTCGTGTGTGGTCCTGTACTGTCACACTGAATGAGAACTGCTCCGTGTGTTTCTCGCGCAGCGACACAATTACGTTACGCGTTAACATTTCAGAGCCCTCTAGCGGCAAACGGCTGCAAGTATGTAGACATGAAGAATAAAGGTGTAGAATTTTAATAACTTTTGTTTGAAAAGGTGTACGAGTTCTCGCACAAAAATTTGGGAGCATTACATTTCAGCGCGTTAGTAAACACGAGGTCTGAAGTTCAGAACCACTGGTGTGGGAAAAGCTGCCCCGTCGTATTAGAAGCAGCGTCGGCTGTTCACTACAGGAGTGGCAGCCGAACGTAACAGTCAGTGCTACGAACTGGCGCCTGCGTGGTCCGCACGTCTACATTCTGCATTTGTAATACTCGTGTCAGTTCCTGTTTACTGTCTACATACGGTACACATCTCCAAACCACTGAGAAGTGCACGGCAGGGAGTACTTACGTTTTACGGATTCTCCCGTTCCATTCGCGTACGAAGCGCGGTAATACTGGCAGTTTAAATGCCTCCGTGCGCCCCTCGATAACACGCACGGGAGCGACGCGTAGGAGGCAAAGTATGTTCTTAGGCGCCTCACTCAATACTTGATCTCGAAACTCTGCAAGTGGTCGTCGATCTTCAGGTATCTACCACTTCACCCTTTTTCAGCAGACGCGACACACGAGCGATTTATTGTTGTCATCTCTGCAATCTTCGCTCGCTTCGACTCTGCCGCACAGGAAAAATTTATTCCACAATTTCATCCAATATTTACAAAAGAACGCAATGAACTGCTATATTTAGCAAGAGTGGCAGTTGTTTCCCATCTTACAACTAGTCTAATACGAGCCTCCCTATTAAAAAAACTGGAGTTGAAATTTATTACCTTGTTTTGAAACGCCTTCCTTGAAACTTTAAGTCACGGTATACTATACACTGTATATTTAATTGACGCAAAATGCATTGTGCATGTATTTCCAGTCTGTATTTGGCGTATGCGTGTTAAAGCCCTCTATTTGTCTTTCATTTGTTAGTCTTCCAGTTTAACTACAGGTATTTACACTACGGCTTTGTAATCTCGATGTGTGTGTCAAAATAATATCGACAGCAGCGCTGATGGTTCGCGTAACGCTTATTGTAAATTGTACGACGAAGAGAGAGATTATATGAAATGGCAAGAAACTTTAGTAAAAAGTTTGATTAAGCGTCAAGATGTCGCACGATATAATTAGCCACCAGCCAGACCTGTGTATATTGTGATTGCTATATTAATAACGGCATTGTCCGCAAAACGAAGTCCTACTTATAGTAAATTTCAGAAAAACTATAATGTCTCGGCCGTGTAATGACGAATGGAAACGTATAAACTGCTGCAGAAACTTTCTTCAATGAAAGATGCCTGTTAAAGGAAAACTTAAGGACATAGACGCCACACGCGAACGAGGATTTTTTTTTTTTTTTTTTTTTTTTTTTAGGAAAAGCAAAAGTGATATAGCTATGATGGTCACCAGCATCCGAAAGGTATAGACAATAGACGAAGAAGCAAATACTTCCCATGCACTTCTGCTTGTATAGCAAAACCTGTAAAATACCGGTCGCTGCAGAATTTAAGAGTAAATTCGGAGGGTATTAATATTTTTTTGGAGTGCTTCGTGTTTTCAGAATAACTCTATAAACGCTTTTTAAAATGAAAGCATTATTCCACCTGATTACAGTGTAAGGAAATAAAGCTAGACAACTGCTCATAATTGCTAGATGTATTGCCGCCGGTAATGCTCCTCGGGCTAACACGTGTGATCCACAGACACATAGCGCGACCAGCTCTACCTCCGCGGCTCGTCGAGCGCTAGTTCGAGTATCGAGATTGCGCGTACGTACCGTGGAAGCCGGCGCCGTCGCGCCACACGAGGTACGAGGCATAGCCCATGGCGGTGTAGAGCGCAGTCCAGACGGGCCCGAACAGCCAGGCGGGCGGCCGCAGCGCCGGCTTGCGCAGCCGCCGGTACCAGTCGCTGCCGAGGGCCCTGTTGATGCAGACGCCGCCCGCCATGCCGCCCACCGCAGGCAGCAGGCAAGCGCACAACGCCTCCAGCTCGCTCCTCATGCCGCACCGCCGTCCGCCATCTTGTATCGAGTTGCCGCCCGCTGCGATAATCGACGCGATCGATCCGGCTCTCGAATTGCCGACGTATCGTTGCCGCTGAAGAGCTCGACCCCCCTCTGCGTTAATTTAATTGCGCGCGCAGAAATTATTTACGGTTAGGGACAACTCGACCAGAAACGTAAATAACCGATAGCATTTCAGTTTAGCGAGAACCGGTAGGATTGCTTCTTTTCGGATGAGTCTCGTGTAGCGCAGTCCAACACGTAAAGTCGCGAAACTCACTGCTGTGAAAATTGTTACCGTCTGACAATCGGTGGGACACTAGTGCCGCAAGCGGCGAGAAAGCCGTAAAATTAAAGTTTGCTTTTCACTATTTTTCTAGTTAATTCGCGAAATAGTTACTACATTTTTGCGTCCTGAGCGTTAGTAACTTATCAAAAGACACGAATGATCGTGAAGTTCGTGTAAAAATAGCCGAATCTCCCTGATCCAGTGACATAAGCTATAACTTACGATGAAATAATTCTTTCGAATATGTGTATATCTGCACCTTACTCCGCTGAAAACAAGAGAACGTAAACACGCATTTCGTGTATGAGATGAATCTAGTTCTTTTGTTGTCTGTTCTTATTATGATAGGAACACATGAAAACTTTGTAGTGAGCCTAATATTTCGCTCAGTTTTACACTTCACACGACTTTCTAATACATAAATATTCTTGTAGAAGTAATTACTTCCGCTTCAAAAGCAAATCTGTTGAAGATTTTTGCCATTTGTGGCTCATATAATAAATCGTGGAATTGGTTTCTTCTGTGCTTTATTATCACGTCTGTGTGGTTTTTCCTTCAGCCACAGTTGTGGTAGCTTATCTACTACGTTAAATAATGTAGGTGTTTTATTCTATACCTTTTCCAATGTTCCACGTTCACTGATTTGACTGGAAGTATAGTGAAGAAAACTTCACGTTTTTGAGAAGACATACGACGCTTTCTGCTGTTAACTAACAATTGTTTTGTTCTTAAAGAAGACGACAATGTAGAGTACATATCTGTAGGATATAAGAAAATCGTAAATAAACCGTTCTGTAATATAGCGGTTCACACGTCCTACAGTCGTTACGAAATATTACTAAAGACAAAAGTGATGTCTTCTTCCTGTAGTTTCTGCAATTTATTGCGCTACAGACACTCCCATTTGTAAAATTATTCCATGGACCAATATAAACAGTTACGATTCGCTTTCAGAAGATCTCACCGAACTCAACAGTATAACTTCCTGGCGGCTTGGCGCGCTGCAATCGCAGTGGGTAACAAAAAGGAGACGGAGTGCTGTGACTGTGGTGTGTAGTGTGACAGAGACGCTATAATCTTTGGTTTTCTGAGAGCTCTGCGGCAGACGAAGCCGAGTCTTTAGACGTAAAACATTGTGTGAAGAATTGGTCAGCAAATGATTCATAGAATAGTGAGTTTTTTCCAGTTCGTCGCTGCAGTTATTTTTGTGAAAAAGGGGGAGGGAAATAAAGCTTGTCCATATTTTCAATACGTGAGCTCTCGTGTTGCTAGCTTCTGCTTCTGGAACATTCACGTATTGTAAAGGTTCACCGAAAACTTTTTGGAATTTGTAGCAGTCCGCGAATAGTGCCGCTTGCTACAGATAAGTGTATATTTCGTCTTTAAGTGATGATATGGTGAGACGTAAAACTGAAGTATGGAAATTGTGGTACAACTCACAGTGGCACACTACAACATCCTGAATTTACGAAAGCGTTGTTAACGATTCGATTGCAGCTAGATATCTGCGATTAGCAATACACCATCACCGGCCAGGGTGGCCGAGCGGTTCGCCGGCACGGTAGCTCAGCGTGTTCGGTCAGCGGGCTAGCTGCCCTCTGTAATAAAAAGAAACTGAATTAATGGATCAACAACGAACTGAAACGGGTGTCTTTAGACGTCCGCCCAGAGCAGATACAACGAACGAAAACGAACAAAATGACATTTAAAAAAATAAAGAAAAGCGGTTCTAGGCACTACAGTCTGGAACCGCGCGACCGCTGCGGTCGCAGGTTCGAATCGCATGGATGTGTGGTGATGTCCTTGAGTTGGTTACGTTTAAGTAGTTCTACGTACTAGGGGACTGATGACCTCAGAAGGTAAGTCCCATAGTGCTCAGAGCCATTTTGAACCAATACACCATCGGAAATCGGGACGTATTCGGAATAAACAGCAAACTGTCTCTGACAAGCGATACACTCCAGCAGCTCGAGCTGTCCTCTTAGGTTCCTGCCCATCCACACCCTCGAAAATTACGATATATTCGGAATAAAGAGAAAAATATTCGTATGAAGCTAGAACACAAATATCATTACTGGTCGTTTCGTTTGCAGGAGTTTCATCTTTCGTTTTTTAATCAGATTGAAGTCAGAAAATCTAAGGAATTCGTTCCAGAGAGAGCATGCACTTCATGTAAATAATTTCGAATAATCTAAAACATAGTCCTACTTCACGAACGAGATAGAACCAAAATCTGCTGCAAACGCGAAAATGAAAAAAAATATTTGCGTTTTGCCGGGTGTTAACCTACTTCCCTGAGTACCACAGCCACATGTCTCTGGCCGCAAGACCACGTTGTTCGCATGCAAATTCAGACTTAAAAGAGGACCGAAGTAACTTCGCCTTCCTATTGAGAGGGTGGCTGGGGCACGACACACACCTCTCTTCCGCTTTCGATAAAATCAGTTCGAACATTTTACGCGTGCCTGCATACTTTTTACGGTGTTTGGTAATGAAGGCTTCTGCAGCCAAGCGGGCAAGCGAGGGAGGTGGCGCCGTGGTCAGCACGCTGGAGGCCCGCGGTTCAAACCCCCGTCCGGCCATCCAGAAAATGGTTCAAATGGCTCTGAGCACTATGGGACTTAACAGCTGAGCTCATCAGTCCCCTAGAACTTAGAACTACTTAAACCTAACTAACCTAAGGACTTCACACACATTCATGCCCGAGGCAGGATTCGAACCTGCGACTGTAGCGGTCGTGCGGTTCCAGACTGAAGCGCCTAGAACCGCTCGGCCACCGCGGCCGGCACGCAGGCACCGCCCCGGCCATCCAGATTTCGCTTCAGGCAAATGCCGGGACGGTTCCTCTGAAAGGACGCGGCCGACTTCCTTCCCCGTCCCCCCAATCCGAGCTCGTGTCCCGTCTCTAACAACCTCGTCGTCGACGGTACGTTAAACACTAATCTCCTCCTCCTCCTCTACTCACTTTCGTAAGTGTGAGGTTTGTGCATCGAATCTGCGTCCACACAGATCCTCCTCAAACAAAGTACGGTGCGTGGCTGAGGGTGCCCTGCACCATCCCTGACGGCCGGAGTGGCCGTGCGGTTCTGGGCGCTTCAGTCTGGAGCCGAGCGACCGCTACGGTCGCAGGTTCGAATCCTGCATCGGGCGTGGATGTGTGTGATGTCCTTAGGTTAGTTAGGTTTAAGTAGTTCTAGGGGACTGATGACCTCAGAAGTTAAGTCCCATAGTGCTCAGAGGCATTTGAACCATTTTTGCACCACCCCTACTCATTTCCTTTCCTGTTCCATCGCAAACAGAGCGAGGAAAAAACGTCTGTCTATATGCCTCTGTACGGGCCCTAATTTCTCGTATCTTACATTCGCTGTCCTTACGCGCGCTGTGTGTTGGCGGCAATAGAATCCTTCAGCAATCAGTTTCAAACGGCGGTTCTCTAAATTTACTTAGTAGCGTTTCTCGAAAAGAACGTCGCCTTCCCTGCTGAAATTCCCATATGAGTTCTCGAAGCATCTCCGTAACACTTGCGCGTTGTTCGAACCTACCGGTAAGAAATCTAGCAGCCAGACTCCGAATCGTTTCGATGTCTTTCTTCAATCCGACCTGCAGTACTAAAGAACAGGTCGCACCAGCTTACTGAATGCGGTCTCCTTTACAGGTGAACCACTCTTTCCTAAAATTCTCCCAATAAACCGAAGTCGACCATCCGACTTCCCTACCGCAGTTCTCACGTGCTACCGTCAGATATTTAGACGACTAAACTGTGTCAAGCGGGGCACCAGTAATACTGTACGCGAACATTACAGGTTTTGTTCTTGCTACTCATCCGCATTAACTCTAGATTTAGAACTAGCTGCCACTGATCACACCGACTGGAAATTTTGTCGAAATTGCCTTGTATCTTCCCACAGTCCCTCCACTTCGACATTTTACCGTACACCACAGCAAACAACCGGAGATTGCTGCCCGCCCTGTCAGCCAAATCATTGATCTATATAGGGAACAACAGCGCTCCCAGCCGGCCGGGGTGGCCGAGCGGTTCTAGGCGCTGCAGTCTGGAAACGCGCGACCGCTACCGTCGCAGGTTCGAATCCTGCCTCGGGCATGGGTGTGTGTGATGTCCTTAGCTTAGTTAGGTTTAAGTAGTTCTAAGTTCTAGGGGACTGATGACCTCAGAAGTTAAGTCCCATAGTGCTTAGAGGCATTTGAACCATCACACTTCCCTGGGGCGCTGCTTTGTCTCTGATGAACACTCGCCGTCGAGAACAGCATACTGAGTTCTATTACTTAAGTAGTCTTCGAGTCACTTATTCCATATGCTCGTAGCTTCTTTAAGAGCCTGCAATGGGGCACCGTGTCAAATGCTTTCCGGAAATCTACAAGTATGGAATCCGATTGTTGCCCTTCGTCCAAAGTTCGCAGTATACCATTGGAGAAACGGGCAAACTGAGTTTCGCACGAGCGATGCTTCTAAAACCTTGCCGATACGTGAACATAAGCCTCTGAGTCTCAAGAAAGTTTATTATATTCGAACTGAGAATATATTCAGCGATTCTGCAATAGATCGAAGTCAGGGATATTGGTCTGCAATTTTGCGCTTCCTTTCTTTTACCCTTCTTATTTACTGGACTCACCTGCGCTTTCTCCCAGTCGCTTGGGACTTTGTGCTGGGCAGGAGAAATGCAGGCGAGGTGAGGGGCCAACGCCGTGTAAAATCAAATGGGGGTTCCATCTGGACCTGGCGATTCGTTCGATTTCAAATCTTTCGGGTTTCTCTGCGCCAGGGATGCTTGTTAACATGTTGTCCATATAGGAGTGTGTCCGATGGTCAAATGACGCTATGTTTGTACGATTGTCCTCTGTGAACGATTTATTGAACGGGAAATTTAAAACTTCGGCTTGAACTGTCTCACAGACTGGTCAAGAAGGAACTGTATGGAAGCCTTAAGCCCGGTGCCCTGTTTTATATTTCATTCATTATGTGTGGTACGCAGTGGACTTTTGTGATGCCCGAGCACCGCTTACGAATGTAACACACTTTTATTTTGCAATAGACACTTTGAAAAAACACGTACATGTACGGATTTGGCGTTCATTACAAATGCTGTATCTCCCAATAATTATTGTTTTCCTTGTTTTTATGATCAGTTTCATCCTGATTCGTGGAGGGCTTCATGGGTTACACGTTATACATGCCACAGAAAAAAATGTTCAAATGTGTGTGAAATCTTATGGGACTTAACTGCTAAGGTCATCAGTCCCTAACCTTACACACTACTTAACCTAAATTATCCTAAGGACAAACACACACACAGCCATGCCCGAGGGAGGACTCGAACCTCCGCCGGGACCAGCCGCACAGTCCGTGACTGCAGCGCCTAAGACCGCTCGGCTAATCCCGCGCGGCACATGCCACACATGTAGATAAAATAATTTAAGGGAAACGACTACACTGATCTGACTGAAAGTTCTTCTATATCAACTTTTTTCAATCTCATTACGAAACTTTCTTCTCCTTTTCAGGATAAAGATTATGAGAATAAAAATAATCGACGTATCGCGGCCCTGCTGTGGCCAGTGTGTTGGGGGCTCAATGATAAGGTCGCAGCCCCAGGGCTCCTCCAGCAGAGTCGGTATTTCGCTCTCGAGCAGAGAAGTTTGGCGAGCAGTGAGCCGGGCGGCCGGGACAAGTCTGCCGTAAGAGAGACGGCGTACTGCGGCCGCTGCCGCTGCTCCACTCGGACGTAGGGAAAAAGAAACAGCCGGGAAGTGAAGCGACCGGCAGAGCAGACGCCGATCCGGACTGTGCGCCCTCTCTCCGCAGTGCGTGGCGGAGCGTACTTGGCACCGCTGCTACCGACTTCCTGCCCCCACGCCAGTCCTAACCTCCGCTGCCCTGTCAGAGAGACGCGCAACAACTGACACACAGTCTTCCTCGAATGCTGGTTCTGTAATTATCCGACGCCGTTTCGCTTCCCACAGTACATTCCCGTTCGAGTTGCCCGACTGTTGGCGCTACGCTTTCGTGCGAGCTCTTTCAGGCCTGCCGGCGCCCTCCACAGTGGGGCAGCGTGTGTCTGCCACGCCTCCCGGACAGGGACTGCGAACACCGGAACAGTACTCTAGAGTTGGTCGCACCGGCATCCTTTACAGATGCAGCACAATTTTGCGGAACTCTCTCAAAAAAATAGACTCTTCCACCGATATAATCTTTTACGTGTTTTATGTTCTCGACCCATTTCACGTATTTCACACCATCTCATCAAAGTACCTGGACACCTATTAGTGGATATTAATACGGGGTTTAGCCACCCGTCGGTTTCGCGAAGGTTCAGACTGGGCTGGGGTCACTGTCGGGCAGCGTGGCGCGTTCTTCCTGAGGAGCCGAAACCAGTGAAAGCAGTGACCGGACGCCGCAGTCTGGGGGTTGCGGCCTCGAGTCCGGGCAGGCCGGTGCGTTACTCGAGGCGCGTTATCGTCCACGAAGCACTGCAGGGCTGCTCTCTGACGGGGTACACTGCTCCCTCTGCAGAACGCATTCAGCCATTCCTTAGGCGCAGTCAAGGGGAGCGCAGCGAAACAGCTGCAGCCCGCAGCACCGCCTCCAGACGCGGCGGCGCGCGCACAGCGTCACTCCTCGCCCCGTATCATCCGCCTGTCCGGTGGCGTTACTCTGTGCACCACCCCAGTCACTACTCGGCACTGGCTTGTGAGTAGCTGCCAGACCACTGTAGCCCACTGCGCTAGTCCGGAAATCACGGGTGACCGCTTCGGCTGATACCGAGCGGTCTTTTACGACCGCCCTGCGCCCCGGGCGTCGGTTCCCGACCTGTGGGGACGCGGCGCCTGCCCGGTCTGGGCTCAGGAGTGTCCGCTCCTCGGCGTTTCCGTTTCTCCGCCACCCGGGCGGCTACGGAAGAGCCGCAATGTGGCCGGTGGGTGCGCCGGCGCCTGCCCGATCTGGGCTCAGGAGTGTCCGCTCCTCGGCGTTTCCGTTTCTCCGCCACCCGGGCGGCTACGGAAGAGCCGCAATGTGGCCGGTGGGTGCGCCGGCGCCTCCCGTGTCACACCCAGCGGCCAGTCGCAGCTCTCCCCCACCCTGACCTCCTCTCCTGTCGCTGCTTCTCTGCTGCCGACACAGTTCTTGTTTTTTCGTACTTTTCACTCCTGTCCCTGAAAGGAATGGGCCGGCTGTTTGAGGGCTTGCATTACCCTTTTCAGCCTTTTGTTGTACATGTCCATTTCATTTCTTTATTACTTCAAATTTCTAATCATTTTTACGATATACAATTCTTAAGTCATACTGAAATACAATATAGATGCTATAAAATAAAAAATATATTACATCATTATTCCGTAGACCATATTGGGATACAGTAAAAATATATTAAAAATAACAGTAAAATACAGGGTGTCCGAAAAGTCTTTCCCTGATTACATAAATTGATAACTCAGGCTAGAAGTAAGATACAAATATGAAACTTGAGTCGAATTGTTTACAGATATCAAAGCTTTTTTTTCTGTTTTAGGTTCGCAGTACGCAAGTAGTGGATGAGGTGCAGTGCCCAAGAAGCCACGTTAACCAATCAGGAGAAGGCACAGTGTGTCCTCTGGTACCATGAGACACGATCACCGACCACAGTGCAGAGACACTTCCAGACAACATTTGGAAGGAATCCACCTGATGTCAAGAGCATTAAAGGATCGGTTGCTGACCTTCCGAGGTCTGGTCGACCGAGAACCTCAGCAGACAGGGTGGAAGCCGTAAGGCAGTCTTTAAATGACAAGTCCGAATAAATCGGTGCGCAGGGCCTCACGTCAATTACAGACGCCAAAAAGGTCTCTCCTTGACATGTTACACAAACGTGTATTGTTTCGTGCATACAAAGTGCAAATCGTTCAGGCCTTGTTGCCCAATGACAGTACGCGTCGATATGACTTTGCGGTCGAAATGCTGTCACGTATTGAGGACGATGATGGTTATCTCAGACGAATTGCCTTTTCCGACGAAGCGACCTTTTTTGTCAGTGGAGTAGTGAATCGCCAGAATGTGCGCATTTGGGGTTCACAACCCCCTGGCGACGTCATGGAGTGCACCAGAGGCAGTCCAAAGGTGAATGTTTGGTGCACGCTATTGCACGATCGAATTATCGGGCCATTCTTCTTCGCTAGGCTACCGTCACATCTGAAGTGTATCTCGACATGTTGCAACCGTATGCTGTTCCTCGGCTGCTTCAGTATCACCCCAATGTCTTGTTTCAGCAAGACGGTGCACCACCTCATTGGGGTTTGGACGTCCGTGCCTATCTCGATACGACCTTTCCTGGGCGATGGATTGGTTGTGATGGGCCAGCGGTTTGGCCTCCACGCTCTCCTGACGTAACCCCATTAGACTTCTATTTATGGGGTTATGTCAAGGACGAGGTCTGCCGAACACGTGTACCAGATCTCGAAACCTTGCGGCAGCGGATAACCACAGTCGTCGAATCTATCCCTCTAGTGATGTCGGCTAATGTGTGGACGGAAATTGAATATCGCCTAGATGTGCTACGTGCTACCAACGGTGCTCGTGTGGAAGTTTACTGATGTGTGAAAAAAACTTTGATAGTTTGTGAACAATTAGACACCAGTTTCATATTTGTATCTTACTTCTAGCCTGAGTTATCAATTTATGTAATCACGGAAAGACTTTTCGGACACCCTGTACAACAACAATAGAATGAGATATAATGAAGGCACAATAAGATAAGAAAGATATAACAGAATGAACTGTGATGCATTGTCATACATTGTAATTTTTGACACAAGTGTGGTAGAATTCGTTGTAGGAGTGGAATTATTGATTATAGTCAGTGTCTTTCTAGAATGATACATTAAAATGTTGGTTGTTACATTATTTTCTTACTAAAGGCACGTTGCGTAGTTAAGGTTGTGGAGTACGCTTTATGCTTTGAGGCGACTGTCGTGTGTGCTTTTGCGGCGTTGCTGGATTCCGTGTGTGCTGGCGGTGCTGTTTCCCGCTGCTACCAACAGTGCCACTTTCCTTTACAGCATCCGCTGTTGCTGGGAGGCGAGGATAATCTGACGGTAGACAATTGAATCTAGGGGGCAGTCGTCTGTTGCAGCTGCTCCCCTGTTTACATCTGGTCCTCCTGTCACCTTAGGGCCGCCCAGTGTGGGGCGCCACGTCGCGGACTGCACCGAGGTTCGAGTCCTCCCTCGGACATGGGTGTCTGTGTCGTTCTTAGCGCAAGTTAGTTTATGTAGTGCGTAAGTCTGGGAACCGATGACCTCACCAGTTTGGTCCCTTAGGAATTCTCACACATTTGAACACTAGTCACCTTAGGGGAATGACTTTTGTGGCAGTGGTGAATTGTCACATGTTGTAATTTTTTTAATCTGTGCTACGTTTTATACTTATTAATCCTATTGCTTGTGTGTGTGTGTGTGTGTTTGTGTGTGTGTGTGTGTGTGTGTGTGTGTGTGCGCGCGCGCGCGTCTTCTGTACGGCTTGAGTGTGTTTCTTACGGTGTGTGTAATTTATGTGGTTAGTCTCTGTCTTTGGTCGAGATGTGGGGAAAGTGGGGGGCTGCACGGTGCGGGCAGGATCTGGCTATTCTCTGCTGCCGTCGTGCGCTGGTTGGATGTGTTTACTGGTGGCCTTGTCGTGAGAACGTCTCCCACGTGTGGGCGTCTGCCGTCGCTTGCGCCGAGTCCACTGGCTGCAGGCAGTGCCGTCGCTGGGTGTGGGCCTCGACAGCCGCGGAGGAGGCGAGCCGCCTCTGGTGGGGCAGGGCCGCTGCGCTGCCGGCCCAGTCTCACACGCCTGTGTGTGTGGATCGCGGTTCCGTCGTCACACCCGTCGAATCGCCCTCGTACCCATCTGATAAAGCTTCGTCTTTTTCTTGTCTCACGACTGTGAGGCGTGTTTCCCAGTTTACATGTTTGTCTAGTGTCATTAAGCGCCAGTGATGTGTTCCAGAGCGTCACTTGTATGTCATCTGTGTTTTCTTGTCAGACGTCTGAATAGAAGCAGTCGGGTTTTCGATGAGTTTGGGCGGATTCTCCATTTTGCCGTCCACGTTTCTAGTCCGTGTCTTTCGTTGTACAGTTGTCGTCTTCAGTCCTGTACACCAGTAGGCGATGCCGTCCGCGTAAAGCCCCTCCGGTTCCGTAGGAGTTGTGAGCCGCGTGAGGCGGGGACGAGCTGCGAGCTGCCTCCCCGTGGTACTCCTGCTCGGGCTGTAAATTCCTGACAGGAAGCACCGCCTACATGTGCCTCGCATTTCCTCTTTGTCACGTACGCGTCTATTAATCGTACAGCCTCGGTCGGAAAGCCCAGCTGGTTCAGTTTGTAGAGCAGTCCTGTGTGCCGGAGCTTGACGAAGGCACGCTCTACTCGCACGTCTAACAAGACTGCGAGCGTGCGGTGCCTTCTGTTAAAACGTTGCGTTGCTCCATCGGTCAATTTGAGCAACGGGTCGTTGGTGGAATGATTTTGTCGGAAGCCCGATTGTGTCGAGGGGACGACTTCTATGCGTTCTACGTACGTTTTTATGCGATCAATTAGTACCCTTTCGTATGTTTCTCCTATGACGTCGAGTAGAGATCTCCGTCTGTAGGATTGCGGGTTACTCTTTGGTTTGTCTGGTTTTCGTAGCATTATTCTTTTACAAGTTTTACAGCTAGTCGGCGACATTTAGTTGGTGAGACAGGAGTTGTGGGTACCAGGAGGTGGGCTGGGGCGTTATGGAGGTGAACGCGTCTGACGTCATTCTGTTCAGGGGCTGTGTGGCGCCCTGAGTAGATTGCGTTTATGATTTCTGTGTCGGTCATTTCTACACTCAGTGTGTTTTCGTCTTGTGTCTCTGTTAAAAAAAATGGCTCTGAGCACTATCGGACTTAACATCTGCGGTCATCAGTCCCCTAGAACTTAGAACTAGTTAAACCTAACTAACCTAAAGACATCACACACATCCATGCCCGAGGCAGGATTCGAAACTGCGACCGTAGCGGTCGCGCGATTCCAGACTGAAGCGCCTGGAACCGCTCGGCTACACCGGCCGGCTGTGTCTCTGTTGCTGGGGTATTTAAGGTTAGGGTCAGATGTTGCTCTGTGCGTTGTCTGAAGTTGTCATCCAGTTTAGCCTCTTGTGGGAATGAATATACTTGCTGTAGTACTTGCCTCAATGTCTCGGCTTTGTCTGTTGTAGGCTGTCGTCGTCCCGTGAGTGCTCCAAAGCATTGCCAGAATTCCCCTCCTTCCCTGCAGTTTAGTCTTCTGCATGTGTCGTCCCGTCGTCTTTGTACGTATTCAGATACGATTCTATTAATGCTAGCATTTAGTCTGTTCCATTGTGTTTTCAGGCCTGGGTTGCTGTCGCGTCTGATTTGTCTGTAGCGTTGTTTTTTTCTGTCGGATTAGTTTGAGGGCTTCCTGGAGGATGGCTCGTTTTCAGTTTTCGACTACTGCAGTGGGAATGGCTTCATCTAATGCTCGATGTATGGCGGTATCTATTCTGTTGGTGCCATGTTGGAGATGGTCGTCGTATGTCACGGTTAGTGGTATCGATAGGTGTCGTGTGAGTACGTCTACACACTTGTCGCAGTCGCTCGTTGTACAAGGCACAGGCGCCCACACCATGTCTCTGATGTCGTGTCCGTACAGCACGTGGTCCGGCGCGGCGTGTCCACGTCGGCCCATCGGCTCTGTTGTCAGGAAGCCAAACAGACTCGGACCGTTTCCGTTATCGGCCGTCTCTCCCAGCATACGGTGCCTCGCATTGAGCTCTCCTAGTATTGTGTATTCATACGTCGTAGGCAGTGCAAAGCTACGGGCGTTCCAACACGACACTGCCTGCCTCCTTTGACACTGGTGCGCGACATCTGGTGGTCGGTGTGTGCGCTGCGCGTACTGTCCACCAGACCGCCTACATGCGTACGTATGTTCTGCAGACGAGTGTCAAGTACGCGGCAGGTGGTACCTCCTACTGTATAAACAGTAGGATTTAATTTCGTTTTGTTTATTAATATCTCACTTGATATTGTATTAGTTATAAGTTTTTCTAATGCTGCACAAAAAAAAGATATCAAATGGATGTAAAGAAATAGAGCCCGCCTCCACGTGGCGGGACACGGGCAACGGTGTGAGTGGGGACGGGAGCCGGTGTGGTGTCACACTCAGTCACAGCGGCTAAGAGGCAACATACGACCCACCATAAGAAATTAGACGGTGGGTCATAAAAAATAAGCAGCTAGTGAAAAAAAACAAAGTGTATAAACAGTTTCCGTTTTATTCGTGTATGTTTCTATAGACCTCACTCGAATCTGGTTGTCGAAACTGTGTCGGTGGTGTTTCCCGCGGTAGTTGGGCTGTCCCCTCTAGCAGCTGCGAGTTCAGCTTTATCGCCATGTCTGTGAGACTCTCCCGCGTACCACACAAATCTGTGACAATTAGTGCTACCCTTCTCTCTGTACGTTCGATGTCCCCCGTCAGTCCAAGTTCGTACTGTAGGATGTGTCGCACGATTGGTTTTCAGCACTCCTTCTTACACTGACTGCATTTTCTCAGTGTTGTACCAACCAACCGAAATCTGCCACCTGCTTTACCTGTGACTGAGAGGAAGTGATCGTTCCAATTTTTATCCCTAAAAGATTGTTACAGACAGGTATTTGCGTGAATTCGGGCTTATAGATAACTTCACTTTTTCGTTTTGTGAAGTGCACTGTTTTACACATGTGAACGTTTGAAGCAAACTGAATTGCCTTCTTTGCCCCCTTTGAAATGTTATGAAGGTCTTAACAGAACATTTGTGCATCCTTAGCTTTTGTCATCCACTATCGACACAGCCGCATAAAAAGCCGTTGAGTGTGGTGCCTGAGGTTAGCTTCCGCGGGCGGCGGGGGACTCGGGTGATGTGAGGTGTAGCGTGCAGCGAGTGGGAACGTCCAGTTCCTTACGGCTGTCTCCTGTAGAGGCCGCCTCGCCTCGCCTCGCCTCACACAGCGGCTATGAATATTGAGAGCGCCAGGGGCCCATTACGGGCGGCTCCGGTTGGGACACACGCGATCTCACTTATCCTTCTGTGGCACATTCAGCGTCCATTGTGACGTACTCAGATACACTCTAAGACGGAGAAACACGCACCGCCAAAGAATCATACGAACGGGGCGGAAAGCGGTAGACGTGATGTAGGTATGATTACAGTTTCAGACAGTCAGTAGCGCACCCCCTCGCCTACGCAGCTCGGCGTTGACTGCCAAAGCCGCCGGCTGCCCTGGTGTCGGACGTGGCGCCACATTACTTACGTCCACGTGGCGCGCCACAGCCTCAGAGTCCCGAGTTGCGGCCACCTCGCTGCCAGCACCAGCTCACGTGACGACGAACAAATTGAAGAAATGTACAGCGAGGTCACAGAGACTCAGTCAGTCAGGGAGACGAAAATTTAATAGTGGTGGGGGGCTGGCAAGAGAACGAAATATAGTATGATGAATATGGGCTGGGGGAAAGGAAAGGAAGAGAGAAAGCCGCTTGCTAGAATTTTGCATAGAGCGTAATTTAATGGTCCCTATCAATTGGTTTAAGATTTTTGGGGACCAGATTTTAAATCGTAAGGCATTTCCAGCGAAAGATGTGGACTCTCACCACAATTTGTCGGTTATGAACTGTATATTAAAACTGAATAAATTGCAAAAGGGTAGGAAATTAAGAAGATATGACCTGCATAAGTTTAAAGAACCAGAGAATTTTGACAGTTCCAGAGAGAGCCTAGGCGACGACTGACAAAAACAGGGGAAACGAGAACAAAAGAACGCGAATGGGTAGCTTCGAGAGACGAAATAATGAAGGCAGCAGATGATCAAATAGGTAAAAACACGAGGCGTAGTAGAAGTTGTCGGATAACACAGCTCGTACTGAATTGATTGAAGAAAAGAGAAAATTTAAAAATTCTCTAAATGAAGCAGGAGAAAGGCAATCCAAATGTCTTAAAAATGAGACTGACAGGAAGTACAATACGGCTAAACAGGTTTGGCTGGATGACAAATGTAAGGATATAGAAGCACCCACTGTAATGACAAAAGTCGTGGGATACCGATATGCACATGTGAAGATGGTGATATCATCGTGTAGACGAGGTATAAAAGGGCAGTACACTGGTTTAGCTGTCGGCTGCCGCCTGCACTCGGGTGGACCGTGTGGTAAGGTTTCCGACGTCGTAGTGGCCGCACGACGCCGATCAACACACTTTGGACGTGGGACGGTAGTTCCAGCGAGACGCATGGGACAGTCCATTTCGGAAATCATTAGGGAATTCAATATTCCAAAGCCTACAGTGTCAAGAGCGTGTCGAAAATATCAAATTTTAGGCGTTACCTCTCACCACGGATGTTTACAGCATTTGTAGACTTCAGAGAAAACTTTTGACAGCATTGACTGGAATACTCTCTTTGAAATTCTGAAGGTAGAAGGGGTAAAATACACTGAGGGAAAGCCTATTTACAACTTGTACAGAAACCAGACGGCAGTTGTAAGATTCGAGGGACATGAAAGGGAAGCAGTGGTTGAGCAGGGAGTGGGGCACGGTTGTAGCCTTTGCCCGATGCAATTCAATTTGTTCACTGAGCAAGCAGTAGAGGATACCAAAGAGAAATTTGCAGTAGGAGTTAAAGTCGGAGGAGAAGAAATAAAAACTTTGAGGTTTGTTGATGACGCTGTCAGAGGCAGCAAAGGACTTGGAAAAGCAGTTGAACGGAATGGACTCTGTCTTAAAAAGAAGATATAAAAAATTTGTGGCACAACCTAATTACAAGAACGGATTGTTTGATAGAACTTATTCTGAGCCGTCAAGGGATCTCTAATTTAGTACGGGGGGGGGGGGGGAGGGGGGCGGCGTGGGGGGTAAAAGTCGAAGAGGGAGGCAAAGAGATGAAGGATGTAGACTGCAGCAGTTATTCGGAGATGAAGAGGCTTGCACAGGACAGAGCAACACAGAAAGCTGCATCAACCTCAGCAACAACAACGAAATTTACTGACGAAATGATATAAAAGAAAGGGCAGTAATAGCTGTCTACCTTGCAACTTCGCAACGTTGCAACCGTAAATATATATGTATATAAAAGGCCCAAATAGCTTTTGGACGCTTAAGATCAAGTAAGGCAGAAGGGACAGATACAGGGTGTTTCAAACATGACCGGTATATTTGAAACGGCAATAAAAACTAAACGAGCAGCGATAGAAATACACCGTTTGTTGCAATATGCTTGGGACAACAGTACATTTTCAGGCGGACAAACTTTCGAAATTACAGTAGTTACAATTTTCAACAACAGATGGCGCTGCAAGTGATGTGAAAGATATAGAAGACAACGCAGTCTGTGGGTGCGCCATTCTGTACGTCGTCCTTCTGCTGTAAGCGTTTGCTGTTCACAACGTGCAAGTGTGCTGTAGACAACATGGTTTATTCCTTAGAACAGAGGATTTTTCTGGTGTTGGAATTTCACCGCCTAGAACACAGTGTTGTTGGAATAAGACGAAGTTTTCAACGGAGGTTTAATGTAACCAAAGGACCGAAAAGCGATACAATAAAGGATCTGTTTGAAAAATTTCAACGGACTGGGAACGTGACGGATGAACGTGTTGGAAAGGTAGGGCGACCGCGTACGGCAACCACAGAGGGCAACGCGCAGCTAGTGCAGCAGGTGATCCAACAGCGGCCTCGGGTTTCCGTTCGCCGTGTTGCAGCTGCGGTCCAAATGACGCCAACATCCACGTATCGTCTCATGCGCCAGAGTTTACACCTCTATCCATACAAAATTCAAACGCGGCAACCCCTCAGCGCCGCTACCATTGCTGCACGAGAGACATTCGCTAACGATATAGTGCACAGGACTGATGACGGCGATATGCATGTGGGCAGCATTTGGTTTACTGACGAAGCTTATTTTTACCTGGACGGCTTCGCCAATAAACAGAACTGGCGCATATGGGGAACCGAAAAGCCCCATGTTGCAGTCCCATCGTCCCTGCATCCTCAAAAAGTACTGGTCTGGGCCGCCATTTCTTCCAAAGGAATCATTGGCCCATTTTTCAGATCCGAAACGATTACTGCATCACGCTATCTGGATATTCTTCGTGAATTTGTGGCGGTACAAACTGCCTTAGACGACACTGCGAACACCTCGTGGTTTATGCAAGATGGTGCCCGGCCACATCGCACGGCCGACGTCTTTAATTTCCTGAATGAATATTTCGATGATCGTGTGATTGCTTTGGGCTATCCGAAACATACAGGAGGCGGCGTGGATTGGCCTCCCTATTCGCCAGACATGAACCCCTGTGACTTCTTTCTGTGGGGACACTTGAAAGACCAGGTGTACCGCCAGAATCCAGAAACAATTGAACAGCTGAAGCAGTACATCTCATCTGCATGTGAAGCCATTCCGCCAGACACGTTGTCAAAGGTTTCGGGTAATTTCATTCAGAAACTACGCCATATTATTGCTACGCATGGTGGATATGTGGAAAATATCGTACTATAGAGTTTCCCAGACCGCAGCGCCATCTGTTGTTGAAAATTGTAACTACTGTAATTTCGAAAGTTTGTCTGCCTGAAAATGTACTGTTGTCCCAAGCATATTGCAACAAACGGTGTATTTCTATCGCTGCTCGTTTAGTTTTTATTGCCGTTTCAAATATACCGGTCATTTTTGAAACACCCTGTAACATTCCGTTAGACTTTCTAAAATCATTGGGGGAAGCGGCAACGAAACGACTATTAGCGTTGGTGTGTAGAATGTGTGAGTCTGGCGAAATACCACCCGACTTTCAGAAAAATACCATCCACACAATTCCGAAGACTGCAAGAACCACAAGTGCGAGAATTATCACACAATCAGCTTAACAGCTCGTGCATCCAAGTTGCTGACAAGAATAATGGAAAAAATTGAGGATATGTTAGATGAGGCAATTTGACATGGCGGTTGATAATGGAAGCAAGACTGAAGAAAAATCGAGACACGTTCATAGAATGTGCCAGCCTGGAAAAAGCGTTCGACAGTGTAAAGTGGTGCAACATGTTCGAAATCCTGGGAAAAATAGGGGTAAGCTATAGCGAGAGACGAGTAATATACTCTGAAGCGCCCAAGAAACTGGTATACGCGCGCATTTTCAAATTCAGAGATATGTAATCAGGCAGAATACGGCCCCGCGGTTGGCAGCACCTATATAAGACAATGTCTGGCGCAGTTACTGCTACTTCAATGGCAGGTTGTCAAGATTGAAGTGAGTTTGGATGTGGTGTCATAGCCTGCGCACGAGTCATGGGGCACAGCATCTCCGATTTAGCAGTGAACGATCATTTCACGAGTGTGCCGTGAATATCAGGAATCCGGTAAAACATCAAATCTTTGACATCGCTGCAGCCGGAAAAAGATCCTGCAATAACGGGACCAATGACGACTGAAGAGAATGAATCGTTCAACGTGACTGAAGTGCAACCTTCCGCAAATTGCTGCAGATTTCATTGCTGGGCCATCAACAAGTGTCAGTGTGCGAACCATTTAACGAAACATCATCGATATGGACTTTCGGTGCCAAAGGCCCACTTGTGTAACCTTGATGACTGCACGACATAAAGCTTTACGCCTCACCTGGACCCGACAACACCGACATTGGACTGTTGATTACTGGAATCGTGTTTCCTGGTCGGACGAGTCTCGTTTCAAAGTGCATGGAGCGCATAGACGTGTACGGGCGTGGAGACAGTCTCACGAATCCGTGGACCCTTCATGTCAGCAGGGGACTGTTCAAGCTGGTGGAGGCTCTGTAATGGCTTGAGGCGTGTGCAGTTGGAGTGATGGGACCCCTGACAGGTGACACGTACTGTCTAATCACCTGCATCCATTCGTGTTCATTGTGCACTTCGACGGACTTGGGCAATTCCAGCAGGACAACGCGATACCACACACGTCCAGAATTGTTACAGAGTTTCTCCAGAAACACTCTCCTGAGTTTAAACACTTCCGCTGACCGCCAGACATCAAAATTATTGAGCGTATCTGGGATGCCTTGCAACGTTCCATCAGAAGACATCTCCACCTCCTCGTACTCTTACGGATTTATGGACAGCCCTTCTGGACTTGTGGTGTCAAATCCCTCCAGCGCTACTTCACACGTTAATCGAGTCCGTGCCACGTCGTGTTGAGGCACTTCTGCGTGCTCGCGGGGGCCAGACAGGTGTACCACTTTATTTGGCTCCTTAGTGTACAATATGTACAAGAGCCAAGAGGGTATAATAAGAGTGGACGGCAAAGAACGAAGTGCTCGGATTAAAAACTGCTCAACCTGTACATCGAAGAAGCAGTGCCGGAAATAAAGAAAAGTTCAGGAGTGGAGTTAAAGTTCAAGGTGAAAGTAGATCGATGATAAGATTCGCTGATGACATTGCTATCCTGAGTGCAAGAGAAGAAGAATTACATAACCTGCTGAATGGAATGAACAGTCGATTGAGTACAGAATATGGATTGAGAGTAAATCGAAGACAGACGAAACCAGTGAGAAGTAGCAGAATAGAGAACAGCGAGAAACTTAACATCATGATTAACGGCCAGGAAGTAGTTGAAGTTAAGGAATTCTACTACCTGGGCAGCAAAATAACCAATGATGGACGAACCAAAGAGGACATCAAAAGCAGACTAGCATTAGCAAAAAAGGCATTCCCGGCCAAGGGAAGTCTACTAGAGTTTAACATAGAACTTAATTTGGGGAAGAGATTTCTGAGAATGTACGCTTAGAGAACAGCATTGTATTGTAGTGAAACATGGACCGTGGGAAAACCGGAACAGAAGAGAATCGAAGCATTTGAGATGTGGTGCTACAGACGAATGTTGAAAATTAGGTGGACTGATAAGGTAAGGAAAGAGGAAGTTCTGCGCAGATTTGGAGAGGAAAGGAATGCAACACTGGCAAGGAGAAGGAAAAGGATGGTAGGACAACCGTTAAGACATCAGGGAATGACTTCCACGGAAGTCGAGGGAGCTGGAGAGGGCAAAAACTGTAGAGGAAGACAGAGTTTGGAATACATCCAGCAGATAATTGAGGACGTAGGTTGCAAGTGCTACTCAGAGATGAAGACGTTGGCACAGGCGAGGTATTCGTGCCGGATCGCATCAGCCCAGTCAGAAGACTGATGAATCAAAAAAAAAAAAAAGAAAAACAAATAAATGCACACAATTTTAAACGACATGGTGAGGTGTGGAATAGCTTTCGGAAACCTAGATAAATAGAAACCGTCTAGCCAGTTGCGTTTAATGTTGACGAGGTGTCGTATGGCGAACAAAGCAGGCCGCGTTACACATCCGTGCTGATTCTTTGATGGAAGTTTGTCTTTCTACAGGAACGATATGATGTTTGGATAAAATGTTCTCGGTTGATCTGCCGCGTCAGATTCGGGTAAAATTGCTTATTTTATCTGACGGCGCAAGTCAACTGAGAACTTTTCGGTCGAATGTTTGAACGGAGCGAAAACAAGACTTTATACAAATTGCGCAATGAATTTTCGTCGAAATTTTCATAGCCGAAAAAAAAGTGGGGAACAGGCAAATTGGGTAACAGACTGAACAGCGAGAGTTCTAGTTTTACAAAAACGTATTAAATTGCTCGAAAGTAGTCGGGTAATTAAGAAAATATTATTTAATGATTTGAGGGAAAATTGAAATACGTCACGAGCAGCTACTACTAGCTTTCTAAACAAAGTGTCAAAAAGTAAAAGTATTCAAGGCCTAGCTATTTTAAGTATCAAAAGTTGCGTTGGTGTGGTTTTTAACAGTCAAAATGGCTTCCCTTAAATAAAGTGCTAAGCTCAGGACATTTCGAGAACTGAACGTAGGAAACAAATAAGGTGTCGAAAAGATGCTTTCTGAACAAAACTTGAAAATAAAAGAATTGAAAATAATTCGGTCAAATGTTTTGTGAAGCGATTTGTCTAAAGGCGAGAAACATTTGACGCGCCTCTCGAATGAGGCTGAAAATCGGTATAGCAAATCAGGTACCGATTGAGAATTTAAAGTTCCATGTTAATTTAGCATTTTTATTCGTAGCTGTAATTTTCAGCAGCTGTAGTATTATTTTTCGGAATTTAAATTTAATCATAAGTTGCTGATGTATATTATTATGGTTTACGGGTTTAGGCAAATTAATTTGTCACCTTCAGAAGCTTAATATTGGTTTAGCAGATGTCATTATCTTCTTCATAGAAGGACAATGCCATGGTATGTCCAGAAATTTGTGTATTGGATGTGATTATTTCAAACACTGATTGACAATTTACAGTAACTGAATCATATGTGTGTACCTGTTGTGCTAGCAGCGTATATGTTCCTTGCTGCTAGCAAGGCAGGGCAACACAACGTTTAAAACAGCTCGCAGTGCGTGGCTGAAGAGCACCAGGATGAGTTTGGTACTCGTCTGGTCACCAAACTCCCCGACAATCTGTGGGACCACCTCGGTCGGGCTGTTCGTACCACGGGTCCTCCAGCGCGGCATGGCTCCACATTGCTGTCGGTGCCTTCCACAACCTCACTCACACTCTTCCTGCAGTCTCGCGCTGCAAGAGAAGCTCATTCAGGCTTCTGGCAGCTGGTCACATTAATGTGACTGGACAACGTATAATGGGCAGTTTGAAAAGTGAAAGTTCTGTTTGACTCACGGGAGAACATCGAGGAAATGCCCGAATATCTTACCAGTCAGGCGCTCGAAGAAGAACGCCAACTACCCCTACTTACGAAGTCCCGATAAGCAGTTTTAAGTGAAGGATCTAGGAATGTGCTCACATAGGAACCGTACAGACGAGATTTGACTGATGACAGTGTGCACAAAGCTGTGTTCCTGCGGTCTGCAAGCGTATCGCCTGGGAATAAATCCTAAATTGTGCTCCAAAGACACGCCTCCTTTTCCACACACTTCACAGTCATATGCAGAGTATGGGTGTATATGATAGTTGCTTGAAAATGATGAACGTTCGAAACTGCAATCGCAATAAATAAAAATTCTGACTGCGATAATGACTATATCTAACAAACATATTTTACACGAATGCTTTGGACGCGTTTCTCGTTAAACTACAGATAAAAATAATAGCACACTTATCCAAAGGCGCTAAGCCTGAATTCACGCTTACGGTGACTAAAACATCTTTTTAAGGGTTTTTTCTACCCTGAAAATCTTCTACCGTGGGTTGAGAGCCTCGGTTACATACGCGCGTGCACGTAATAGGATTTGAGTCCGACGCTTGGGACAGTGCGACAGCGTGCAGGGGGCTCACCGTGGCGCTCTCCTTAACCCAAATACACAGCTGCCTCCTGCCTCCCCCCACCCCACCCATACATGTCTGGTGACACGGCGGAACAGTTCGTGCCGAGCGCGCGCGACGCTCCCATGCCCTGGGAATAGCGACTGCTCTCGAAAACTGCGTTCATTATCGCTGCCCCTCCAGCTGTCATTTAAAAGTCGTCGCGTTCGACACAGTTCCATCCGTCATAACAAGGTGCGCTGCCAACACAAACTCTATATCGTCACTGTGATCGAGCGCTCCACTAGTCCGAGAAACGACTTCAGCAAGAAACTTACAGTAATTGTGCCTAATGCGTAAGTTGATTGAGCAAAGTTACTCCTGAGACAGATAGGTTAAGTTGTGCCCGTTCCTGGACACGGGGCCTGCCGCGATAGTGCACCCGAAACCGTAATGTTGGCGCCCCTGTGGCATCGTTCTTTCTGTGTGCTGTCTCTGGCCTTCTCGCGGGACGAAGCTGGGCTCTGCTGGGTGAGGGGCGAATTTCGCCGAAAAATCAATGCATTGCGAGTTTGATTCACCGATCTGTGAAATAAATTCGATGCGTTGTGACAACGTGCAGTGACATTAAATGTGACGGCGAGTGTACCTGTTAACAAAGTGAGTAAACCGCAGAGGAGGTTATCTTTTGTCTTTTGACGCTTGACAGGGTTGAATGTCCTTGAATTTTTTGGAACAGTACAAGTAACGAATAATCCGTATATTACAGAATAATAGAAAGCTGCAGTTTTCTGTAGACAGCAACACGTTTCTTGTGCCTGTCGCATCATTTTTACTCAGAAGCAAAATAGGGAATTGTGTCGTCTGTCGACTGCTGTCGATGTCAAGGTTGTGTAAATAGGTGTTTAATTCCATATGCTCCATAAAAATCCGCCATTCGCCTGTTCTAACTGATACAAGGCAATGTGTAGTGATTTATTCCTTTGTCCTGTTAGGATTTCGGCGAGTGAGTAATTCTACACGAACAACGAAATTGCAGATCCCTAGACGCCAGCTGACCTTGCATCAATCGTACTTGACCGAGTGCCATCCGATGAGAATTGTTCTATGTTCCGGTGAGTATGTGATAAATTTTTCGAATGTATTGTTATCAAAGCCTCTTGCCTTCTATATGGTTTCGCAAAAGCATGCCGAAATTTCAGTATGAGTTCTCTGTCCCAAATTCTCAGCCGTCGCCCCTTGTTCATACCAGCTCGGAAATTTCTGTTCACCGTACCAGATATTTTCGTATTGGAGACGTAATTCATTTAGTAGCCTGCGTATAACAAATTATCCACTGCAAAACGTAGCGCCATACAGTTTGAAAGCTTAATGACAGAACAATTTTATCTGTCACAATACTTGGCTCAGGTATAGTATTTCTGTGTATTTATTCCTGAGAAATTTGTTAGTAATCGTTGTTTGGTATAGCAAGAACTGGCGTACATATTGCAACCATGTGTATGAAAGCTTTGTCGCAAAGGTCATTAGGTCTGCATAATTTCTTGAGTGATTCAGAACAGCTTACCATGTTAGCAAACTTGTTAAATTCATTTATAACATAGTAGGCTTTATGTATGAGAAACTTTTCCAATTATGTGTTTCTTTTTATTTCTGTGTGTACTCCGTGTAAGATACTGTCCTCTGACTGTTAAACACCATAGTATAGGACAAGTCATTTACAGTTCAAAGATATTTATCTGTATATATACATTTGTCAATTTTTTCGTATTATCCACAACTTTTCAGCTTTGGGAAACAGTTGTGCAGTGGATATTGCTCATTTAGAATGTGAACTAATTTTGAGCAATCCAAAAATGTGACTGTTGTGATAATAGTTCTGGGAGTATTAGTCATCGTATACATTTTCAGATTACTTAAGTTGTACGGCTGTAACATTTTCATCCATTAGTGATTGTGTTGCTTGATATTTATGATGCAGCAGTGAGGTTAATGTGGAGTAGTTATTGGTCACAGAGCTTATGTTGCATAAATTGATTGTTCAGTAAAGGAAAATTGCATGTGATCTTTATGGGTGATATAATGACTTTTGAAATTCACAAAGAAAAGAGTTTTGTATTCAGTGGCTTTTTATGCACTTATATACATAGAAACAGAAATGTTTCGTGAATATGATACTCCTTGTGTAACTGGATAGCATCCTAATGTTGTTGCCGAGAGGGAGAGAGAGAACCTCTTTTTAAGCAGTTGTGTGTTGATATCAAAGAAATGTTAGAGAAAAAATGTAGAATGATAGGTGTACTTTCAAAGCCATATTGACTGTTAATTTCCATAAATGATTCAATGTATGGAAAGGTTTTCTTAGAAACTGCTACCATTCACAAAATTTGTTGACAACCGCAGCTTGTATTATTTAATGAAGCAATGTGTTTGAGGTATCAACCTAATCTTCAGGCTACAAAAGCAATACAATAATGTTTAAACTGCACGTAGATATTAAAATTACCATATTTGGTTAAATCTGAAAAGCTTAGACTGTGAATGAAATGAGGTATGCAAGTGTTTCTTCCAGTTTAGCCATCATTTACGTCTAGTAATGTTAGTTTAATGTCCACTTTACAGTGCTGTTGTGTGCTGCTTGTGCAAGGTTGAATATTTCAATACACATTCATATCCTCATCCATATTTAAGTTGGCCACGTTTAGTGTAACACTTAAGAATGCCACCGCTTTTCTTTTTTAAGCCAGTTTTGTGCCTGAGCTCTTGGCATATAAGCTTGAGTTCCACTTTTGGAGAACTTGGCATCAGCAGTTTAAATCTTAACATTCCTTCTGCCCTTGACATTTATGAGGAGTTAATAAACCATTCACATTTGGATCTGGTATGTAAATAATACATGTGTGAAATAACATTATTTGTGTCTATGAATAATATATATGGATGTGTTCAAACATTTGGTTGGCTTTCTTCTGTTGTTTCTCTCTTTAAAAGAAATAAATGCTCTACAGAAACCATTTTGAACTTTGGGCATACAATGAACTTTATAATAAATTTGGAAACAAAAAAGCTGTTTAAGCATGAGATAATTTTAATTAGTGAATTCATAAATTTTTTTTAGAAGTTTCACAGTATTTTACTACAAACAAGCAAAGGTAACACAAATGTTTCCTTTCACGTTAGTAGCCGTTAGTAGCATTTCATTATGTTGCTTCTTGCTGTACCATGTTGTGTTGTCTTACAACTCTCAGTCTCTTTGTACTTGATTGCCACTCTCTGTTCCTGCAAACCTTTTCTGCTTTTTGCCTGAAGAAGGAAACATGTTACCTGGGTTAGCACTCCTGTTATGTTTTGCTTGTTTCTCTGTCTGCCAAAGAAATAGGCTAATTCCTATCTGTATACTTTGGTAATTTTGTTCTGATTATAATTTTCTGTAGAGTCTGTAGTACGACCGAAGACGTTTGTAGTATTATACACATGTCCATTGTGCTATACAGTGTTCTTTAATAGTTAAAAAAATAATAATAATAAAAAAAAATTTTCTATGCCATATGTGAACCCCTATCGGGTGTCTGTTAACTGGCAATGTCATGTTTTGTTTAAAACAAACATTATAGTTATGTGGAATTAAAATCCCTGAGGCCACATATTGAGATACATTGTAGAATAATTGACAGTGAAATTTTACAAGGGATGTCCACTTACTGATCTCGAAATTTATGTTCGTAACTTATGTTTCTAGCAGGCTTGGGAAGTTACAATAACAGAACAGGTAATTCTACAGCTACATAACTAGTCTGCAATTCACACGTAAGTGCCTGCCAGAGGGTTCATTGAACCATAGACAGACAATTTCTCCACTGTCCCACTCTCAAACATGACACAGGAAAATGAACAGTTAAATGTTTCTGTACAAACTCTGATTTCTCGTGTTTTATTACAATGATCATTTCTCCCAGTGTAGGTTGACATCAACAAAATATTTTCACATTTGGAGGAGAAAGTTGGTGACAGAAATTCATGTAAAGGTCTGACCTCAGTGAAAAATGCCTCTTTTTTTTGTGATTACCACCCAAAATCTTGAATCATATCTGTGATACTCTTTCCCCCATTTTGCAATAATACTAAATGAGCTGTGCACCTCCGTACTTTTTCAGTGCCATCAATCTTGTCTGCTAAGGATCCCACACTGCACAGCAATATTCTAGCAGATGACGAGAAAGTGTAGTGTAGGGAAGTCTCTTTAGTACATGTGTTGCACATTCAAAGTTTCCTGGCAATAAACTGTAGTCATTGGCTTGTCTTCCTTACATCATTACTCATGTTATTTCAGTTTGTTATTCCTAACTTTATTCTTTAGGATTTAGTTGAATTGACGGCCTTCAGATTTGTCATGATTTATCGTGTTACTAAAATTTAAGAAACTGGTTTAGTTCTCATGTGGGGTGACCTCACAATTTTCTTAATTTCAAGTCACTTGCCTTTTGTTATACCATACAGATATTTTGTCTAAATTGTTTCGCAGTTGGGGCTGCTCAGATTGTCTCCAAAATTGTTTATATAGATTAGGAAAACCATAGGGCCTATAACATTGTATCTGTACATTAGATCTGTAATGTAGCCAGTGGTGTAATATCTTCATTTTGATGGCTGGAAAATTTTTGAACCTTTACGTAACAACATTAATATACCATTCTGGAGTCTGATCAAATTTGATTGTTCAGAGAAAAAGAAGTCATTTATGCGGCAAATATGCATAATCGTGTAGTAAATAACTTAACAGTGAGCTTTCATTTTCTGATTTTCTCATAGCTTGGGGTTTGTGTTATAATACATGATGGAAGTAAACAACTAGCTTCCGTGGTAATTTATTTTTGGCTATGCGTAGTTCAGTATGTCACCACAATGTAGATTCTCACTTTTAAAATAAACCTGTAATAATATTTCAACTCTGTGCAAAAGTGTTGTACATATAGCACTAAAATAAACTCTTGTAAGCAGTAAAAGCAGAAATGGAAGAAAGGGCTGTCCACACACAACAAATAATTCATATCATCTGCAACTTTTGTAGTCCTGTCTTCCTCAGTTGTGTGTAACATTATGGTATATTGATAATTTTTATTTTTTGGACCATCTGATTACAAATGAATGAAACACAATTTTCGTGCCATATGCATTTTGCCTTTATTCTCTGCAAGGCATCTGCAGTGGCCTGGAATATGTACATATTTTTACTCTTTAGTTCACATATTGGGGTAATGTACCTATAGGTTACAAACAGTTATGGAGGCTGGTTTTTGCTATGATGTAGTAGTATTTTAAATTCTACTTAAAAGTTTATTTGTGTGTGTGTGTGTGTGTGTGTGTGTGTGTGTGTGTGTGTGTGTGTGTGTGTGTGTGCACGCACGCGCACTTAGGACGAAGGGAGGGGGAGGTGTTTTCTTTTATTCATGTGTAGGTACTGTTTTTTCAAATTTAGCATCTTAATTTCATTTAGTAACCAACGTCGTTCTGCTCCCGATTGCAACTTTTGTGTCACTGTAGAACTGTTTTTAACCTTTACATTTGTATAACTTGGAATTAAATTGTCCTTTTTGCATATTTTGTCGTATTTTATATGCTGTATTGTCTTATGGAGTCTCAGATGTGTTTTCTTGAACTTGTTGTACATATTGACAGGATTACAAAGGTTGAAGATGTTAATACCGCTATGCCAAGCATTCCCTGTCACTTGTACAAGTTCACGAAAATACATCTGAGACTCCATAAGACGATTCAGCATATAAAATTCGACAAAATATGCACAAAGGACGATTTAATTTCAACTTATATTAATGTAAAGGATAAAAACCATTCTACAGTGGCACAAAAGTTGAAATCAATTGCAGAATGATGTTGTTTACTAAATGAAGTTTTAGAAATGCGTACATACATATTCCAGGCCACTAAAGATGCCTTGCAGAGATCAAAGGCAAAAAGCATATGGCATGAAAATTGATTAATTCAGTTGTGATCAGACAGTCCAAAAAGTGAAAATTATTGATACACCGTCATAATTCGTATCATATTTTCACCACAACTAAGATTCACATCTTAGTTGGATTCACAATAACATTTCAACACAAAAAGTGTTAATGTGATTTCTGTGTACGTGTACCAGTAACAGAAATGTCAGTATGCAGCCAAAGAATAATGTGAAGGCAAGCTGATCCATAAAATATGATCAAATCATATCTTAGTGGCATGGAGGTACATGTGGTTGACAGGTGTTCACGAGCTACTACATACTGTTCTCATATTGCTTAATTCCAACTTGACACAGGGATATGTTGCCAGCATCTACTCTTTACCACAAGCAAGTGCAACATGTGGACGTCCCTTTGTAAAGTTTGGCCAGAGTGGCTCACAAGCTATTGTTTTGTGCCGATTTTTTATGTATTTCATTTACAGTTTATTTTATATGCTGTTCCATGTTCTTTGTTTTTAGTTTTCATTCTCTCTGACAGCTGAAGTGTGTGTTATTTGAGAGTAGAGGTTTGAAAATACAAAAAGTATTACCATACAGGGCACGAAGAGAGAATTATAGAGGGGCAGTAAGGCTGCAGTACAAAAGGCAGTTTCAAGTGGATGTAGACTGGGGTAGTTCTTTAGAGGTGGAGGGATTTGCACAGGGTGATTAATAAATACAGAGCTAAATTCCAGTACGAAGTATTAGGTCGTTCGGATGACAAAGGTACAGTGTAATGGTGGAGGATATTCGTTGGCCAGTGATTCGTGTGTTTTGACTGGACTTGTTTCTCTGCTAGCCATTCTCCGTTGACCTGGCCAGCCCTACAGACTGCCCCAGTCTGCATCCGTGTGAACTTGCCTTTTCTACTGCAGCCTTACTGCCCCTGTACAGTTCTGTGTACATGTACCTTCACTATCAAAATTACGATTGCTTGAAGCCTCAGAATTTGTTCATTTATAATATGGCATTTTTGCCAGACAGAAGAAAATTTAGATTGTAGTTACAATATAAAACCTACAAGCAAATATCTAGAGCAGTTTTGCAGTATATCGACTCTGCAGTCGCCAGCAGGAAGTCTTCCAGTCCACCGATGTCTGGTCTCGTGGGGTTTCCTTCTGTGGTGTCTCTGACAGTCTGCGGTTCCCCGCAGTTACAAAGTGGGCACAGTTGCTTCCCCCGTCAGTATAAAAAATATGTGCATCTGTCATGTTACGTTCTAATGACGATCAGTGTTGACAGCGTTTTGTGAGAGTCAGATCCCGGTGGTTTTTGCATGAAACACGTTTTTTTTTTTTTTTGTCGTCCGATCTGTTATCGAGTCTTACATTATTACAGTTTAACTCGTCTCCCACAGCCACTCTTGCCATTATCGTGGGTGGTCCTCTAGTGTGGACAGTTTGTATCGTCGACATCTGGACCGTTTCGTATGTGTTTACTATCTGTGAGTTTTTGCATCCATTTGTGAGAGCAGTCGTGTGTCGATTTGATAACACCGGCAATTATTCTCGTGGTGATATTTATTTGGACACCTATTTGCTACTCCAGAGTACTTCAGTGTTTCATTATGACAGAGTGCAGTGATTTCTTCCGGTGAGTTTATTATTTAGGTGGGAATGAGAATCCACCATTTTGCTAGGGTATGGTTGGTCTCTCTGTTTGCAAAACTATTTTTCCACTACTTATAGTTCCCCCACTAGGATTTTGTCTGACCATTAAGTTGGGGTACACTTTGTTGCTAGTACCCAGTCATTGGAATAAACAGACTTCCTCGATTTTGTTTCTGACTTGTCCACAGTGTAGAAGCTGAATAGAAATGGAGTGTGGACTGACCCGTGTGGTAGACCATTTTTTAATTATCTTAGGGAGCTAGGTTTTGGTCCTACGATTAATTGTACCAGTCAGTTATTTAGTGTATTGGCGATTGGGTGAGCAATCGGTTTTCGAGGACTTGTGTGAAGGAGCTTGTATATCACACCTTTTCTCCACATTGTATCGTAGGCCACTGATAAGTCAATGAATGCAGCTACAGTTTTAAGTTTTCTTCGAAATCATGCCTCAGTGTTGGTGGTAAGTGGCAGAACTCGGTCTGTGCAGCTTAGTTTTGCTCGGAAGTCTGCATGTTCCACTTCAAATAGTCTTATACATAAGCTGTACCTGTAACTTGCAGGTCACAGATAGCGACTAGCTTGGAATGTTTAAATTCTTGTGGTATATGGCAGCTTTGCATAATTTTCTGTGAAGAAATGAGCCATCCATAGTATTGTGTATTTACCACAGTTTATTAAGAATTCAGTGTGCATGTTTTCAAGCTCTGAAGCTTTTTCTGGTTTAACATGTTTAAGCACTGTTGAGATCTCTGTAACAAGTAAAAGCAGAGGATTGTTTGGTTTCCATGTCTTCGATGTTCACCGTGATGGTAAGGACTGTGTCTTCTGGTGCTCTGGATGTCACTATCAGGTGAGAGTCAGTGGCATGTGGATTTTTCCTCTGCATTGGGGCTAAGCTTACTTATTTCCTTAATAATGTCCGCGCTCGTCTACTCTGTGCTCTGTACTGTTTCCACCCACATTTGCAGTCTTACCCCATCTAGATGAGGTAGTAGTTGGTCTGCTGTTTCTTGACCACCATTTTCTAGGGACTTTTGATACACCTCCTCACAGGTTTGGGACCAGCTGGGGATGTATCGCTGTTGTTAGCCTCTTGGTATGCACTTTTTGGCAGCCCTAATTATAGCACCAGCAATTCTTTTGTAGTTTATGCTGGTAAGAGCTGTCTGACCTAAGGGATTCGCTAGTTCTTAAGAGAATTGGCCTCCAGATTCCATCGTAAGTGGAAAAATACACACGAGAGATTTTTATTCCTTCCTTTATTATTACTGTCAATGATGCTGGTACCCTGAGTAATGCTAAATGAACTAGCAGCAAATACTGGAAGTCGGAAAATTTTGCGATCTTTTGACTGTAAGACACAGTTGATATGTCTTGAAAAGCAAAATGCCTCAGAATGTGTCTTTTTTTTTTCCTTTCTTCTCAGTTTAATTCAGCACCTATTCATTAGTTACTGAATCTACCCAGCTAACCTACAGTATTCTTCTGTAACCCCAGTTTTCAAAAGCTTTTCTATAAACTTAAATTTGTACAAATTTCTTCACTTTTGAGAAATCCTTTTCTGTCTATAGGCAGTCTGCATCGTATGTCCCCTCTACTTTGAACATCATCAGTTATTTTGCTGCCCAAGTAACAAAAATCGTTTACAACTTTTAGTATCTCATTTGTTAATCTAATTTTTTCAGCAGCAGCTTATTTACAGATAATACCTTCCATTCCCCTTGTTTTTCTTTTGTTGGTGTACATTATATAACCTCTTTATGAGACACTATCCATTCTGTTCAACTGCTCTTCCAAGTCCTTTACTAGCTTTGACGGAACTGAAGTGCTGTCCAGCAAATTTAAGACTTTGTTTCTTCTACCTGAAAGTTAATTCATTTTCCGAAATTGTCTTTCCTTTCCTTTACTGCTTGCCCAGTATACAGATCGAATAATAATGGGGATGGGCTATAAAACTGCCTCACTCCCTTCTAGACCACTGCTTCCCTTTCGTGCTCTTCAACTCTTACAGTTGCCGTCTGGTTTCCGTGCAAATTGTAAATAGCCTTTCTCTCCCTGTGTTTTACCCCTGTTAGCTTCAGAATTTTAAGTGTGTGTTCCAGTCCACATTGTCAGAAGCTTTCTGTAAGTCTATAAATGCTACAAACGTAGGTTTGCCTTTCCTCAGCCTACTTTCTAAGATAAGATGCAGGGATCAGTGTCGCCTTACACATTCTTACATTCCCTAGAACCCAAACTGATCTCCTCGGAGGTCGGCATCTACCAGTTTCTCCATTCGTCTGTGATACTTAGTAACAATATTTTGCAACTTCGGCTTAACTTACGCTTGTAATGTTTGGACTTGGAATTACTACATGGTTCGTGAAATGTGGGGGTAATTTGTGAGTCTCCTGTATCTTGCACACCATGAGGAATAGTCATTGCTCACTCTCAAAAGCATCTCTGTAATTCTAAGGGAATGTTCTCTACTCTAGGTGTCTTGCTCTGACTTCTGTTTTTCAGTATCCAGTCAAATTCTTCTTGCAGTTTCATATCTCCCATCTCTTCTTTATTTGCTTTCTTTTGCCCTTCTATAGTACTGTCTTCAGGTTTGTTTCGATTGTATACCCCTTCTGTGTATTCCTTCCACATTTCCGCTTTCCCACCTTTGCGCAGTACTGGCTAGCCGTCTGAGCCCTCGATGTCCGTACAGCTGCTCCCCTTTCCTCCATAATTCCCTTCAGTTTTCCTGTGGGTGTTGCATACTCGTATCTTTCCCCAGTTACGAGCGCTTACACATGTTGGCACTTCTTGTCTACCTTTTTTTAACTGCCTGTCAGTCTCATTTTATTAGATGTCTGTATATTCCCTTTTGCCTGTGTAATTTGATTTGTTTTTGTATTTTGTCCTTTTATCAATTAGATTTGAGAGCTTGTCCATTGTTGAAGGATTTCTGCTGGGCTTTGTCGTTCTGCGTATTCAGTCATATGCTGCCATCACTATTTCACCTCTGGAGGCTACCCGTTCGTCCTCTGTTACGCTCCGTATCTGCATTTCAATCGATCGTTGCTCAATGCTTCCGTAGAAATACTCAGCGAACTCTGGTTCTTTCAAATTATGTGGGCCCCGTCTCCTTAATTCCCCAAATTCTGTTAATTTCTTTAGTTTTAACTTCCAGTTCAAAACAAAAAATTTGTCATCACCATTCACATCTTCCCCTGGAAATACCTTACAGTCTGAAATCTGGTTTCAAAATGTGTCATTCCGTTATATAATCAATCAAACTTTGAGGTGTCTCCAGGTCTCTTCCACTTACACGACCTCCTTTCACGATTCTCTAAGTGACTGTCAGTAACGATTAAAATGTGCTCTGTGCAAAATTGTAGCGGGTGGCTTCCTCCTCTATTCCTTTCTCTCAGTCCACGCTCTACCTTTTATTCTTTCTCCTACTTTTCCTACTGCTGAATTTGTGACACCCATCGCAGTTAAATTTTCGTCCCCCTCAAATGTGTGAATATTTTAAGTCACCATTCATCGATTCAGTCTTTTCACTTGTGGAACTAGTTGACATTTAATCTCACACTACAGTCACGAGCGTCAACTTTATGTCTATCGTGCTTATGACGATTGTTCACTATGTTGTTCATAGTAGTTTAACTGCATTCCTATTTTCTTTTTCATTATTAAACTCAGTACTGCGTTATCACCATTTGATTTTGTATGTACAACCCTGCAATCACCTCCCCGGAAGTACTATTCTCCCTGCCACCTCACTCCAGTAATTCCCAGTATATCTAACTCGAATCTCTCTTTTTACTTGCAGCTCGAAAATGAAATGTTGTCGGTTATTCCATATCTTGAAGCTACACTGGAGTGCAGAACTCGAGCACAAAAGTAGCTTTCATGTTGCGTGTCACTGTAAAATAACATACCTCGAAGATATTTGATCTGTTACTATATAGTACAGAAGGTAACCAAAATAAATATGCACTGAGACAGACAGAAATGGTACTTGTATTCAAAGACTATAATTACACTTAAGTCATTGTGATTCATTATGGTCCCCTGGAAAGTACAAAGTGAGAGACACGGTTTTTTAATAGGATGTATGATCACCACAGATGGCAGTATGTGCTCTGGAATATGCTCCCATTGTGGCCACGAGGTTGTTAAGGAGTTCCATTTCTCCACTGGCACGGACGGTCGTCGGTGTGTGTGGATGTGCTGCAATGCGTCTCACGCTTGCTCGGTCGGGCTGAAGTGGGGGGAAGGGCAGATTGCTCAATTCGCCAACTATTCTCTCGTTCCAGAGGAAAGCTCTACCGCCTTCACCATTTGGTGCGGTCGTCTACAAAAATTAAGTCGGCTAAATGCCCCCCCTCCACCCGAGAAGTTGCCCACGAGAGTGGAGTATAGTGTGACAGTAATGCCGACCGCTTAGTGTACCGTGTTTGGAGACCGGTGCGACATTACGCCTGCCCACTCTGTAACTCTCGGACTGACAAAACGGACACGTGCAACGGTGCCAGACAGGTGGGAAAATGTAGTACGCCCAGGAACATTGTCGGACGAAGTCATTCCGGCGATCCAGGTGTCGCGGTCTGGAGAAGGGCGACAGTGCGTGGGCGTGCTGACTTACAGATCTTTGATCGAGGTGCACTCACTGACGAGTGTTGTCGTGACACTGTACCCCTTTCTCGTGTGCGTCTTGTAGGGGACATTTTTAGCCCCGACTTCATTTTTACGGACGACAGTGCGACCACAGCGACCAGTGCAGGTGGAGCAGCTCTCGGAACGAGAATATATTTGGCGAATCGACTGGCCTCCCCGTCCCCCCGACTCGATTCCCTGCGAGTGAGCGTGGGACGTATCGAGGAGACGTGTTGCGGCACACCCACGTGCGTCACTGACCGTCCGGCAGTTGTTGACTGTGCCGGTGGAGCGACGGATCGTCCTTCCGCGAGAACTCCTCGACGACCCTGTCTCCAGAATGGGAACAGTTTTCCGGACCTCGCACTGCCGTCTGTGGTGATCGCACACCCTATGAAGAACTGTGTATCACTTTCGGTAATTTCCAGGGGACCGTAATGAATTGCAGAGACTTCAGTGTAATTATTGTCTCTGAATACAAGTGTCATTTCTGTTTATCTCATCGTCTACTTTCAATTAACTTCTGTACTACATTATAGTAGTTCTTTGTACGTACAGTCAAAGTTTTATCGAGCTACATTACTCGGTAGTGACACGTTGTGCGAAAGTAGCGTTTTCCTCGATTCCTCTTAACACTGTTTCTCGAAACATTTTCCGTAGGCTTCAGAGGGCTAGTTAGTATCTGTCCTCGAGTGTCTTGCCGGTTCAGGTTTATTAGCATCTTTGACACACTCCCGCAGATCAAACAGATCTGTGACCATTTGTGACACCCTTCTTTCTAAATGTCCAGTATCTGTCGTTAGTCCAATTTGGCCTGGGTCTCTCACACTTGGGCAACACTGTAGGAACATTCACCGCAGATTACTTGAAAATGTGTTTATTTGAAATGGTACTCCGTTATGGTGTGTCTTGTGATCTCTCCATTATGTAAATAACATCTTCTCTTTATTGCATTCATTATATTTAATTAGAAATCAGAACAAGATACCGTAAGTGCAGTTCAGCACAATGTGTCCTTGAAAGCATCTCTCATTGTGCTAACCCAAAGACAAGTGTGTTGGCTTGTTTTGAAAATTTTTACTCTATTTTCTTATAGCATTATGTCCTGGGGCCAACCAGTTGAAGTTTGTTCAGCAGAAATGAGCAATAAGGATACTGTACGTCTTGCTGAAACCTTCTTGGGAGTTCTCCTCACACTCACTTCCCGATACATACACTGTTTAATTGTTTTTGTTGCTGATAGTGAAAATCAGTTTCAGTTGGACTGTCATGTTCACAGTCACAATACGAGCCACAAAAATAACTTTCCTGTAGACTTTGTCTACGTGTCCGGGGTAGAATGTAGTTGTGTGTTCTGGTGGTAACATATTCCTCAGGCTCACATCTAACATAAAGCGAGAAACTGGGAATCCGTACCAAACGAAAAGGGAAATAAAAACGTGCCTCATTGTACACTGTTTCTGTGAATTATCTGTACATGCGTGTGTTTCTTTCCTGAAGAAGACTTTGGCTGAAAGCTTACATGCAACAGTATTTCCTTTGTGCCTGTCTGTAACTCGATGTGCCGTCTTTACAGTGAATATTGATCTGCCCTTTCTGTAATGTTGTCGATATTCCAACCTGGACTTTTCGTTGTTTCATTTTATCCTTCTTACTAATTTACTCACTTAAATTTAGATGGCAAAGTGTGAATATCATTAAACGTGATAGTGTTAATTTGTTCTGACTACAGTACACAAAGTTTTTATGAATACCTTGCTTTTAATGTAGACTTTGACTCCTCCACATCCCTGAAAATTATCTTCCTCAATGTGATCTACTGAAGACGAAGAATGAGTAGCAGTAATACTAGTGCAGAAGGTGACTGCCGACAGTACGGACACGGCACCGGGCAGGCGGACGACGACACTCTGCTCGTATTTGTGCTTACGTGCTGCTTTTTGGATCTTCCAAATGCTGTCAGCCGTGTTCTCCGTTACTACGTCTGTCAATTTAAATGTTGTGTAACACATTGTTGTGCAAAAACAGTGCAGTCAGAATTTGTTACGGACTGATATTTCACTCCTTACATGTTCAAACTATGTATCACTCCTCGATCTCGTAGGAAATACTGAAGTTGATAAAGATTCGGTTTACATCACACACCCGTACAGCGGTAACGAGAAGATACGCAGTAGTCTGGCATTTATGGACACCCTATCACACAAAATAGCTGACATTGTCAAACAGTTTATTATGAACAGTTTATTTTCTAAAGACTTTCTCGAAGTGAGAAAATATTTTTCTGCTGCAGTTTCACCGATAGCAACGGTCGACATAAAACACGAATGTTTTGAGCAGCCTCCTCTCTCTTTGCCCCTCTGTTAAACCCGAAGTGAATTAGGTGTCACAAAAGTTGGACCTCACCCACTTTCAACTCTTATTACTCTTAAATGTCATTCCTAAGATTCGATTATGCAAAATCCAGTTTATAACTGAAAGGCAAATACGGGAACTTAAACATAAGAACTGGCAATCGATAAATAAACTCACAGCAACGTACGTGTGTTGTGCTACTGTAGTTTGTCCACTCAATATATCAAAGTTATTTTGTACAAAATATCAAACTACAATAATAAACAACTTTGTGCTCGCAAGTGCGAGAGCAGAGACTGACCCGAGGCGCGCCGCACCGCGATCGTCCGGTTGGCCGGCACCGACCGGCCGCCGTACGGCGAGAACGCTCTACTGTAAACTGTGTCGATCTCGGTGCAGCCGCAGGCTTTTTCTCAGAAATGTTATTTCAAGGTTTTGCTGTCGCTGGTGGATTTGAACTGAAGCAAATTATCTTTGAAGTTCCGCTAATCTGATACTTTCAGGGGACATCTGAAATGCAGTTGGAAAAAACGAGGGAGGGTCTGACCCTAAGTCGGGAACTTCGCATCTACACTGTACGACATTTACCACTAGACCACAAATGGATACGGCAGCTCGAGTGGAAGAAGGCGTTTCCTCCAGAAACTTGAACCTCCTACAGTCTTGCCAATTGTGCAGATGGCCAGACTCGGAATGCTGAGGATCGGTCTGTTTAATTCACACCTTAAGTGAATGACTCAGCTGGCCGGCTGTACCTGTAGGGCCTTAATGTCGACAGTCTGTCCAGTTTTGAGCTGGTGGGCAGTTACTGCCGATTTATTTGGTTGCTGAAGGCAAAAAGCTGTTACGGCTCATTCTGGACTGCCTGCGGCTTTTACCTGTACAGAATAGTCAGTTTTGGCAATTGGTTTTAGATTGTGCCAATTTGTGCGTATTGTTTATTTTATATAGTATCTGGAGTCTCATTAGCAAAAAATGAATACAAAAATAAACTGTTTATACTGAAATGTTTGAAAATGTTACATAATTTATGTGGTATGGTATCAGTAAATGTCAGACTACAGTGTATCTTCTCATTATTGCCAGAGAAGTACTGCTTGGTACTATGTCTTTATCAGTTGCAGTGGTAGTACAGTATGAACGGATAAGATATAGCTTATACGTGTAAGGAAGGAAATATCGGGCCGTAACAAATTGTGGTTACACTTTTTCTGCACAATGGTGGACTATGTAACATTTTAATTGACAGACGTCCGCCCCGGTAGCTGAGTGGTCAGCGTGACAGACTGTTAATCCTAAGGGTCCGGGTTCGATTCCCGGCTGGGTCGGAGATTTTCTCCGCTCAGGGACTGGGTGTTGTGTTGTCCTAATCATCATCATCATTTCATCCCCATCGACGCGCAGGTCGCCGAAGTGGCGTCAAATCGAAAGACCTGCACCCGGCGAACGGTCTACCCGACGGGAGGCCCTAGCCACACGGCATTTCCATTTCCATTTATTGACAGACATAGAAATACAGAATATGGTTGACAGCATTTGGTTGGTGTAATGAGGAGCAGATAAGTACAAACACGGGCACCGTGTTGTCGCCTGTGTCTGTAGTGTGACAGATCGCCTTCTGTCCTAGTGTTGCTGCTGCCCGTCCCTTGTGTTCAGTAGATCCTGTCTCTGAAGAGAAACTTCAGGGGGGGCGGAACAGAATACATTAACGAAAGCCGAGTAGATAACAGCAACCTAATACGTGCACTGTACTAATAGCAGATTGCCACTGCAGTGCTTACTGATGGGCTTGTGCCATCTTAAGTTCAGTTGAGGAATTTACATAGAAAGCTGCTGCGTCCTCTCTTCAGTTTCTATATATAGCTGCTACCTGTCTGCCGTTAGTAGCTTACTCCGCTGTTCTGTTCAGGTCTATATGACCCGGAATTGTTACAGATGTTACTATTCATTATTTTCACACTAAGATTACTATGAAATTTGGTGTCTTCGTATAAACAATACGTGTATAAAAATATTTTAAGTAGTTTGGTCATAAACCTTGATAGTTACATATGTAATGTTTGGGTCATAATGATCTGACACAAGTGTTTTTACTCTAATATCAGATAATTTTGTTTTGTTATACTTATGGTAATAACAGTTATCTTTCCAACTTACTCTGAAAAATGACCAAAGCCTCTACATTTATAATAATGTGGTTGTTTCTTGCTTTTCCCACAAAACTGTTCACCAGTTCTCAATCATTTGTATCTCGATTGGTTCTGTTGAGTTTGAATTTTGGTACAATGGCAATTAGATCACTGGCTGATCGTAAGGCGGAAGAATTATTAAATTCCTTAAAAGAAGAAGAAACACTTCCTAAGTTTGAAGATCACAGAAGTAGTGCATCCTAAAGCAAGTGTTTAGACGAGTGGAGACAGTCCGCAGGCTTCCCTTTTTAAAAATGGGAGTACATAATGGCAGTTACACTCTGCAGCACAATACGGCTCCCTATCAGCTTTAAATACCATCAAGTGTATCCCAGGGCTTATAGCATGTAACCAGCAGAATAAGTGAAGTAAAGAGTTCATTTCAAGCAGTATTTTGTATAGCACCTCAAAATGAAAAAGGAGAGATGTCAGATATTGACGGGCAAAATATTCTCCGAGAAACTCGGACACGTCGTGTCGAAGAAACATTTCCCGAGAGCGTAAGAATGTCGGAGAGTGCTCAGGTGCGTCCTAATACCCCGAAGGCGTGCCGATCGGGTCGGAAGCGGTGACGAGAAAATGTACTAAATGTGTGGAAAATGTAATAAACGTTTGTGCGAAACACACATTGCCCACCTGTGTCCAAAGTTGGAGGGTGTTAGAGTAAAGATTATAAACAAATGTTGATGCTTTCAGGAGAAACTGCTTGTATTGAAAACTGTTTTTTCATATTTGTGAGTTTGTCACTGTGTGACTACTTGCATCCAAACTGCAATTAGTAATGTACTCGGGGTTACGTGTGAGAAGATTTCAGATGCTTTATAGCTGCACAATGGGAATTAACAACTTGCAAGCAGAACGGTAGTCGGAGCTAGACATACGAGACACTCCTTTTTGGAAATCGTTGCGTAATTCGATGTCCCGAGGCACACAGTGTCAGGAGTGTGCCAAGAATAAGAAATTTAAGGTGCCGCCTCTGACCACGTACAGCCTGAGGACGGCGGTGTTTGTGTAGAGTTGTCCGTGCCCACAGACGAGCAACTCTGTGTGAAATAGCCACAGAAATCGATGCGGAATGTACGGCGAACGTATCTGTCGAGGCAGTGCGGGCGAAATGTGTCGTCAGAGGGCCGTGGTGGCAGAATGCGGCACAGTGCCTCAGCTAAAAGCAGGATACAGCCCGGGCTCGTGACCGTACCGGACGGAAAACTGTGTCGTACGAGCCCCAGTTTCACTCGGTAAAAGCTGACGGCAGGGTTCGAGTGCGGTGCAGAGCCCGAAAAGTCGCAGACCCCCTTCACCGAGGAGCTGTGCGAGATGTCGGGGCTCTGTAATTGTGTGGGCTGTTTACACGGAACGGACTGTGTCCTCGAGGCCGACCGAACTGATCGTCGACTGGAAACGATTGTTCGACTACTTAGAGACCGTACATTTCCAAACAGCGGCAGAATTTTTACGGACGACAGTGTGCCACGTCACCGGGCCACAATCGTTCGCAACTGGTGCGAAGAACATTCTGGACAATTCGTGTGCTATTTGACCACGCTAAGTGTCCGATACGAATCTCGTCAGAGATTTATGGGACACGATCGAAACGCCAGTTCGCGCACAAAATCCCGCATTGGAGACACTTTTGCAATACGGGCCGGTATAGAGCCGGCCCGGCTCGGTGTTTCTGCAAGGGACTTGTAACTCTGAACTGGTGCCACACGGACGTGTTGCACTTTGCCGTTCAAAAGGAGGTCCGACAAGTCTCCCGCGGCTTTTGTCTCCTCGGTGTATAACGCACTGCTACTTACCGTGTAGCCGGCAGACCTTTTCGATCCCCGAATCCAGATATTCGTATAATTTGTAGAAACAGTGGATAATGAGGTGTGTTTTTTACTTTTCTTTTGGTTTTTTGGGATTGCCAATTTCTTGCTGGATGCTAGATGGAAGTCTGATTAAAATTGTTTCCCCACAATACACAGCTACGTTCTTACACTGGACGAAGAGGCAAAGTCTGTGCGAAAGTTATTTTCGTAGCTTGTATGTGGACTGTGATTTCACAATTCAGATGACACTGATTTGTCTTATCGGCAACACAAATCATTAAGGAGTAACCGTACTGGGAAGTGGGCGTAAGAAGTCCAGAATCCTTGAAGAGACTTAAACGAGATGTACAGTTACTTTACACAGTAGTCTCGTGGCTTGCTGCTGCTGATCGACACACTTTATTTACTGTAGATACACTGTCCCAGAAGATAACTCCATAAGACAACAGATTGAAAATATGCAAAACGAGCGCACACAGTTTTCTTTAGGCCAATAAAGTAAGTGATCCTTTTAAGGGCATAACATGCCGAACAGGGCTCCTATATTAGTTTATCCACACGTTGACGGTATTTTAATTTTTGCAGCTGTACCTCAACGAATCTTACACATTGTGCTTCCTCGGATGTAAGATTGTGGTTGCCTGCTTTTGTTGTTGACAGTGTTAAGTTCACATTGTTAGCTTTCTGATTTGATTTCAAAAGGAGCACTGCTGCCATTCCAGGGAAGCTTTTAATATATGGCACTGCAGAATAATGCAGAACATTAGATGTTTAGACCAGATAACTTACGAGGAGGTACCAAATCGAACTGGAGAAAAAAGAAATTTATGGCACCACACGAGTAAAAGAATAGATAGATTGACAGGACCTGCCCCCGAGGGATGAAGAAGTCGTCGTGTCGGTAACGGAGGGAAATGTGGTGAGCAGAAATTGTAGTGGGAGTCCGGGCGAACGTGGGCTGCCGGAGCTATTCGAGGATGAGGGGGTCGCACTGGGTGGAGCCGCATTGCACCAGTCTTGGGGTTGAAAGTGACGAGAATTCACCTGTGTAGGGTTCGATTGCAGTAGAGCTTGTATCCTTGCCCGAATCCTCAGTTTTCATCTTTCTTCCGTGTACGATTTCCGATATGTGTGACGACTCTGTTTCGGTAAAAAAATGCAACTCGGACGAATCGAGCATCTTCGGCAGCCTCTTTTTGTATAACTCTTTCCTGTCAGTGTAATCGAACACTCTCGAGAGATGGACAAAATTATTTAAAGTGATGGCAGTTCCCACTTAAAAATGTTGCATTGTGCAGACTGTCGAGATCCACTTAAGAAATGTGTTAGGCAATTGGAAATGTTGGTTCAGATGTTAATCAGAGAGTAAATGACTGCAGAAGAGAAGATAAACTCAGTTACTTGTACATAAGAGCAGAATTCGATGTGTGAGATTTAGCGTAGAAAGCCGCACAGATGGGAAAGGAGTGGAAGTACCACATTTGACGTACGTCGGAGACTGACACTGCGGAGTGAATCTTAAATTTTAGACATTTCGGAAGAAGACGGTCAAACTGCAGCAGTCTTATCTTGGCATAAATGTGCAAAGCTGCAAGCTTTATTTTTGTCCATCACTGTGTGCTAATGTGATTTTAGCATGTGATCATGGAATGTCAGCACAGCACAGTAACCACTTCATTTTACTCATTAGGCTCATCCCCCTCTATTTCCGTGGGAAGGAAAACAAACAAACACACACACACACACACACACACACACACACACACACACACACACACACACACACACACACAGAGAGAGAGAGAGAGAGAGAGAGAGAGAGAGAGAGAGAGAGAGAGAGAGAGAGAGAGAGAGAGAGAGAGGGGGGGGGGGGGGGGGGGCAACTAAGTGCTTCCAAAACGGTGGGAATTACTTATTCAGGGATGAAATTCAGTTCTCCATGGGGCAAAAACAGAGGATGGAATTGTGTTTCCGCCATGAAGCTAAATTATTTTTAGGAGGTCATTAGTATTATCACTATTTCTGAAGACAGCAATACTGATTATGTATGTCATTAGTAATTAAATTTTTTTCATATATTAACATTAAAACAACACAATGTTGTGGGGGGGGGGCGCTTCAGCTTTTGAAATGAATGTATGAACATCATCTTTCCTACATTGTCCACCCTCTACACACATACTGTGTACTGTCCATCTGTGGCAATAAAAGTTAAATATGCCGTATATTTCTAATATCTCATGGAAATGCCTTGTCAGAGTTGTAGTTAGTTCCTGCAATAGAGCAGAAATTGCTTCATTGTTGTCTTTGCGACACGAAATGAACTGACAGACAGGAAAATAGTAGCCGTTGAATTGCTACTGTAGGGCCTTCATATCATCATCATCATTATTATTATTAGTTGTGTTGAGAACTGTAGGATCACACAAAGGAGTCTGCCTCATTTGATAATTCTCGTCTTCCACGATTCTGCCATTTTCTTCTCAGTGTGATCTCTTTCCTTCTTCAGTCCACTTTGTCCCTCGTTTCTTTGGGACTTCGTTCTCTGACCTCATATGCCACTTGCATACTTTGTGTCTGTATGTGTCTGTCTTCAGTTTGTACTGGATTCTTTTGTGCTCGTTCTGGGTCAAGTTTGACTTGTACGTATGTCAGAATTCTGTCGACAAAACTCATCGGTGGTAGCCTGCCGACACGCCCAAAAAACTTTGACCTCTTTTTCTGACATCTGCTGCTAGATTTGACATCTTATCTGTGTTTTCCTAGAATGTAATATGTACCCTCTTCTGTCAGCTTTTGAATGACAATTTTCCTCATAATTTTGCATTCTTTTTTTCCGGTTTTTATCTGGAGTGTTTATGTCTCAGTTACATACAGTATTTGGAGCGTGAATACTGTGTTGTAGAGCCGGAACTTTTTGTGAATGGATGTGCATTTCTTATTGCGTATGTCCTCTGTTTTGCAGTATTCTTTGTTTTTTGTACTCTCATCCCGTAGGTTCAAACGTTTCACCTTGATGTTTAAAATGTGAAGTGCTGTTTATCTTGCCATGTTTTGTGTGTTTGATTTTTTAACAGAAGATTTCAGACTTCTGAAAAGCAATCTGCAGGTTAACTTTTGTGAGAGTTCTTTTAGTATTTCTATTTTTTCGGTTGCTGTAAGTCCAGCCAGATCACCTACCAAAGGTAGATTTTGGATTTCTGTGTTGCCCAGCGATAGCCCTAGCCGTGGTTTTTTGGTTATTTTTCCCATTCTTTCCTTACTTTGTCCAGGACTGCGTTGTGCAACAGAGAGGATAATCTACCACCTTGCCCCCCTGCAGGTCTGGGGCTTAGAATAGGCCCGAGGTATTCCTGCCTGCCGTTAGAGGCAACTAAAAGGAGTGTCTCACTTTTCGACCCTAAGAGTTCAGGTCCCATTCTGTGGTTTGACCTACCACTTTCAAAATTCTACAGAAGTGTGGGCCATATTTGATTTGATTTTTTATTGGTCCAGTTTTATCATACAGCACAAATTGTACAATTGATATTGGACAGGTCAAAGATAAGTTACAATAATACATAGTATTAGCAAAATAGTAGGCGGATTAATTTTGTTACTTATTCAGAAATTCTCTGACAGAATAGAAACAGTGCTTTATTAGAAATGCCTTTAGTTTTAAACATTGGATGAGTAGCATTTTTTATTTCCTCTGTTATCTTATTGTGTAGTATTACACCAATGTTAATTATGCTCCTCTGATAGGTGGTTGTTCTGTGATATTTTTGATGTATATTTGATTTCCCTCTGGTACTATAGTTGTGAACATTTTTGTTCTGTAGCAGTTTGCCTGTTTTTGGGAGGTAGTCCCTAGTGAACAAGATGGTTTCATAAATAAACTTGGAACATTTTAGAACACCAAGCTCAGTAAAATGGGATTTACAGGACTCCATCTTTTTAAGGCCACAAATTATTCTTAGAGCTCTTTTTTGCATTCTAAAAACCTTTACACTGAGAGTTGAGTATCCCCAGAAAATGATCCCATATCGGACTAGTGATTGGAACTGTGCATAGTATGCCTGCAGTACTGTTGTTTTTCTTGTTGTAACCTTTAAAATTCTTAGGCCATAGCACACAGATGATAGTTTTCTAGACAAGTTATTTATATTTGTGTCCTACTTTGTCTTGCTGAACATATAGACCCAAAAATTTTGTGACACTTACATTTTCTAGGGGATTAATTTTTAATCGTGCTTGAATAGACATTTGATTAGTTCGAGGAATTAAATGAAAATCGACACACACAGTTTTTTCAGTATTTATAATGAGTTTGTTTTTTATGAACCAGTCAGAAAGTCTTTTCATAGAACTTTCTGCTGTGTACTGCACAGTTTCTGTACTGGATCCAGTGAGCAATATGCTGGTGTGATCGGCAAACAGGATAATTTTTGTGGGACTCGTATATTCGACTAAGTCGTCCACATAAATCGAGAAGAGTACAGGACCCAAGATTGAGACCTGTGGTACACCATATTTAATTGGTTATTCACTAGAAAGAAAGGAGTTGTTTCTTGTTTTATTCATTTTGTTGAATTCATACTGAAGTGATACTTCCTGCATACGGTTTTTTAGGTATGAACACAACCAGCTATGTGCTACACCTCTTATTCCTTGTCTTTCTAATTTTTCGAGCAGAATGTTATGGTCCAGGACGTCAAAGGCTTTTGATAGATCTAGAAAAATACCTGCAGCTAATTTGTGTTGATCGAGGGATTTTAAAATGCAGTCTAAGAATTCGAAAATTGCTATCTGTGTAGATTTAGACTTTCTAAAACCATGATGTTGTACTGTTAGAGGGGCATATTTATTTATGGAACTTAAAAGCCTGTCATAGATGAGTTTTTCTAGAATTTTTGTGAAGGAACTTAACTTTGATACGGGTTGGTAGTTTGATGTTTTTTTCAGAAGAACCTTTTTTTAGTAGTGGTGAAACCTTTGCTATTTTAAAAATGTCTGGAAATACACCAGTTTTTAAAGAGGGGTTGAAATTTTTTGCCGAGAGGTTTGCTATGTGGTGAGCACATGCTTCTAATATGAAATCAGGTACTTCATCAAGACCACTTGACATTTTATTGCTTAATGATTTAATTTTACTTATAATTTCATTGGTGTTTGCTTCATAAACATACATAGATGCAGTCGAGATCACTGACTTGCTGGAGAAACTTGGGACTGGTCCTTGACAGTGTACTTGAATGAGGTCTTCAGCTAGTAAAATGAAGTATTCATTGTATTTTTCCACAATTGAATTTGGGTCTGTGACTTTTGAGCCTTCTAGTATTAATGATACATTCTTTTTCTTTGGCGCTGAACTACAGGTTTCTTTCTTTATAACTCTCCACGTGGATCTCATTTTGTTAGATGAGTTTCTTATCAAATTGTCATTCCACATAATTTTTGCCTCTTTGACTACTCTATCATAGATTCTTTTGTAGGCTTTTGAATAATCTGCGAATTCTTGGGTTACTCTATATTTCTTACAACAGTACTGCAGAAATCTGTCTCTCTCACTGGAAATTTTTATGCCTTTAGTTACTCATTGTTTATTATTGTTAGGTTTTACTGTTTTTACTACTTTTGGAAATGCTACTTTAAAATAGTGAAGAAAGATGCTCTGAAAACTCATGTACAGGCTATCAACATTGTTCTGAGTGGCGATGCTTTCCCAGTTTTCCTTCGCCAGTAAGAGATTAAAAGTTCTAATGTTATCTTCAGAAACAGTTCTTTTTTCAACTACTTTTTCGGAACTGCTACTACTTGTTGGCATTTCTATACACAGCAGCTGTGCCTCATCACTATAACCCATGCTCAGTACTCCGCATGTGAATCTGTAATCTGTTTCTCAGATGAATATTTGGCTAATAATTGAATTTGTGCATTCTGTTAATCTTGTTGGGCAGTGTATTGTGGAGATCATATTGAATGTGTTGGTCATATTTATCAAAGCGTCTCTGGTGCTGCTGTCTTTTGAAAAATCAGTATTGAAATCCCCACAAAGCACTATCTTCATATTTTGTGTACTGATCCTGTTCAGCAGAACCTCTAGTTTATTCATGAAGACTGGCAGGTTTCCACTTTGTGCTCTATATATGTTAATAACTATGAAATTAAGCTCTGGCAGTTATTTATTTTATTTATTTATTTATTCATCCATAAACAAATTTCTTTGTATGGATGTCATCATTATACATACATATGTACATTATTTTGTCACATAAGATAATGAAATACAAGCTATATATAATAAATTCATTATGATGTGACTTACTGAACGAAAGTGCTGGCAGGTCGATAGACACACAAACATACACATGAAATTCAAGCTTTCGCAACGAACTGTTGCCTCATCAGGAAAGAGGGAAGGAGAGGGAAAGACGAAAGGATGTGGGTTTTAAGGGAGAGGGTAAGGAGTCATTCCAATCCCGGGAGCAGAAAGACTTACCTTAGGGGGGAAAAAAGGACAGGTATACAATGGCTGGCGCGCGCGCGCGCGCACGCCCACACACACACACACACACACACACACACACACACACACACACACACACACATATCCATCCGCACATACACAGACTGTGTTCGGTAAGTCACATCATCTGTGTTTTTAGATATATTTTTCCCACGTGGAATGTTTCCCTCTATCATATTCAATCATATATATATATATATATATATATATATATATATATATATATATATATATATATATAACAAAGATGATGTGACTTACCAAACGAAAGCGCTGGCAGGTCGATAGAAAAAACCGAATATGATGATTTCATGGTCAACTGTCTATCGACCTGCCAGCGCTTTCGTTCGGTAAGTCACATCATCTTTGTTTTTAGGTATATTTTTCCCACGTGGAATGTTTCCCCCATTTTATATATATATATATATATATTCCCACGTGGAATGTTTCCTTCTATTATATATATATATATATATATATATATGGTTATAATAGAGGGAAACATTCCACGTAGGAAATATATATCTAAAAACAAAGATGATGTGACTTACCAAATGAAAGTGCTGGCAGGTCGACAGACACACAAACAAACACAAACATACACACAAAATTCTAGCTTTCGCAACCAACGGTTGCCTCGTCAGGAAAGAGGGAAGGAGAGGGAAAGATGAAAGGATTTGGGTTTTAAGGGAGAGGGTAAGGAGTCATTCCAATCCCGGGAGCGGAAAGACTTACCTTAGGGGGAATAAAGGACGGGTATACACTCGCACACACACACATATCCATCCACACATATGTGTGTGTGTGCGAGTGTATACCCGTCCTTTATTCCCCCTAAGGTAAGTCTTTCCGCTCCCGGGATTGGAATGACTCCTTACCCTCTCCCTTAAAACCCAAATCCTTTCATCTTTCCCTCTCCTTCCCTCTTTCCTGACGAGGCAACCGTTGGTTGCGAAAGCTAGAATTTTGTGTGTATGTTTGTGTTTGTTTGTGTGTCTGTCGACCTGCCAGCACTTTCATTTGGTAAGTCACATCATCTTTGTTTTTAGATATATATTTCCTACGTGGAATGTTTCCCTCTATTATAACTATATATATATATATATATATACAATTTATCATTGAATTACATAATGCAGAAGAACCTGCTTCAATCAAAAGAAATAGATTACAAGACCCCTCTAATACTTGTCTGGGTAAATTACAATCTAGAATGTCAGTGTTATAATTGATTAACCTGATTATTTATTTATGCCACTTTTATGCTGCACGAATTCTCTAATTAAGTAAAAACTATTTTTTAATAAATATTCTTTAAGGAATGCTTTAAATTTACATAGTTCCTTTGTTTTTGATTTCTTTTGGCAATTTATTGTATATCTTGACACCTTGGTGAAACATAGTGGTTTGGGTTTTAGTTTTATTCATTCTGCCTAGGTACAAGCAATTACTGTTCTGGTTTGGTGATCATGTATGCAGCTGTTTGCTAAATATTGTTCAATATTTTTGTGAATAAAAACTCTAGTTTGCCAGATATATTCACTTGGTATTGTCAGAATACTCCAGTTTTTAAATAGCTCACTGCAGTGTGCTCTTTTGTGACTCTTTCTCATTATTCTGATAGCTCATTTTTGCAATCTGAACACATATTTCACATTTTGTATGTGTGCAAAGTATGTCATTCTCTGGCATGAACTATTGCACACAGTGACTAATACTCTTGAGGCATAGCATGCTGTGCTAAAATTTTTCCCAAGCATCCTAATATGTTCATCCCATTTTAATTGTTGATCAACATTCATACCCAAAAATTTTGTGCTGGCTACACACTCTATGGTTTCATTTTAAACTTTAAGTTTTTCATATTCGATTTTTTCTTTATATAGAAGTTTATGTTATTAGTCTTTTTCACATTAAGGGTTACTTTGTTGTTATTTGACAAGTTGTGAACTGCCATAAGTGCCTTTTCAGCTTTTACATTTAACATTTCTGGTGTCCTGTCTGTAATTATTATATTGCTGTCATCAGCAAATAACACTGTTTCACCTGCGTTACCCAGTGTGGGAAGTCGTTAATATAAATAAGAAATAGTACTGGCCCTAACACACTCCCTTCAGGGACTCCAGTGTTCAAATATTCATCATCTGAAAGATGTTTCACTAAATAATTTGAGCTACTTGAAATTTGAGATATCTCCACCCTCTGCACTCTGTCTGCAAGGTAAGATCTAAACCATATATTTACAACCCCTCTGATTCCTAGTGCTTCAAGTTTACCTAGTAGTATTTCATGGTCAACTGAGATCTAGGAAAATGCCTGTGACTTGTTCTCCTTTATCCAGGGCTTCTAGAACTACTCTTGTAAGTTTTTCTATAGCTGCTTCTGTCCCCTTTCCAGTCCTGAAACCAAACTGTTCTTTGCATAGGAGTTGGTATTTATTTAAGTAGTCCATAATACTGTTTTTCATAATAGTTTCCATTATTTTTGAAAAAGAAGACAGCAATGAAACTGGTTTCTAATTCTCTATATTTTCTGTATCACCTTTTTTGTGTATGGGAATAATTTTTGCGTGCTTTAGATAATTATGGAAGCAACATGATGAGAATGACTCATTTATAATGTCTGCTAAGGGTTCTTTTTTGCTGCTAATGCAGTCTTTTAGTATACACATTGGAGCTTCATCTAAACCCGTGGATGATTTACTCTTGAATTTATGTACAGTGCTACTGATTTCCTCTCCATTGGAGGGTAGCAGTAGCATTGTGTGAGATACATAGTTCTTTGCCATTGTGTGTTGTGTTTTAGGAAGCTTTTCTTGCAGTTTTGTTGCTATATTACTAAAGTAGTTGTTCATAAAGTTTGCCGGGCCCTTATGATTATCTATTAAACTACCTTTATTTCTAATTTTTATGTTCATCCGCTTTGATTTTGAGTTAAGTTTCTTGGTTTACTATATTTCAAATGGCTCTGCTTTTATTGTTTGAGTTCTGTATGGTCTTTTCATTTTGGATTCTCTTTGCTTCCTTCAACAGTTTTTTGTATGTCCTCTCACACCTGAGAAAAAACTGTAAGAAGGCTGGGTCACTCTTATGATTTTTGATAGATCTCAGATATTTGAGTGTTTCACAGGATTTTCTGATAACTTTTGTTGCCCATGTCTTCCTACTAGATCCCCCAACAGAATGTACTACTTTCGGAAATGTTTCCTCAAATCTTAACTTGAATATTTTCATGAATTTGTTGATTTTTTTCATTTACGTGTGTTCCTGAATATACTTCTGACCATGTCTGGCCAGTCATCTGTGTTGCAAATTCACACATTTTTGATTTAGAAAAAAACCCTTCTGTAGCAAGCACTTTTGCTTGTAACTTGGTAGATATTTTAAGTTTTGCGCTTTGACCAAAGTGGTCTGATATCCCAAGGTTTTTAACAGTTACTTCACAGCATTTATGGTTAATATCTTTTGGAGTATAGTCAATTATTGAAGACGAGTGTTTGGTTAATCTTGGCATTTGTTACCCATTGTGAGATACTATAACTGTAAAAGATATTAAAGAACCTGGTGCTGACTTCACCCTTTTTCAGTATATTGATATTTAAATCTCCACAAATAATAATATGTACTTTAGGATTACATATTTTGTCCAACACCTGTATTAATTTAGAGAAAAAGGTTTTGACATCACAATTGTGAGACCTATATAAACACAGTATATACAATTTTTAAGGGTATTTTGTTCTTTTAACTCTATTGCTGAAAGATCAAAATGTTTTCTTTACTCAAAGAAATCATATCACCCCTAACTATGAACTGTAGTCCTTTTTTCACATAAATACATGAGCCCCCACCCCTATTTAATGTTCTGCTATAATAACATGCTAATTCATAAGAAGGTAAAACTGTTGTTGTAGTTGTTGTTGTTGTTGTTGTTGTTGTTGTGGTCTTCAGTCTTGAGACTGGTTTGATGCAGCTCTCCATGCTACTCTATCCTGTGCAAGCTTCTTCATCTCCCAGTACCTACTGCAACCTACATCCTTCTGAATCTGCTTAGTGTATTCATCTCTTGGTCTCCCTCTACAATTTTTACCCTCCACGCTGCCCTCCAATACTAAATTGGTGATCCCTTGATGCCTCAGAACATGCTCTACCAACCGGTCCCTTCTTTTAATCAAGTTGTGCCACAAACTCCTCTTCTCCCCAATTCTATTCAGTACCTCATTAGTTATGTGATCTACCCATCTAATCTTCAGCATTCTTCTGTAGCACCACATTTCGAAAGCTTCTATTCTCTTCTTGTCCAAACTATTTATCATCCATGTTTCACTTCCGTACATGGCTACACTCCATGCAAATACTTTCAGAAACGACTTCCTGACACTTAAATCAATACTGGATGTTAACAAATTATTCTTCTTCAGAAACACTTTCGTTGCCATTGCCAGTCCACATTTTATATCCTCTCTACTTCGACCATCATCAGTTATTTTGCTCCCCAAATAGCAAAACTCCTTTACTACTTAAAGTGTCTCATTTCCTAATCTAATTCCCTCAGCATCACCCGACTTAATTCGACTACATTCCATTATCCTCGTTTTGCTTTTGTTGATGTTCATCTTATACCCTCCTTTCAAGACTTAATTCGACTACATTCCATTATCCTCGTTTTGCTTTTGTTGATGTTCATCTTATACCCTCCTTTCAAGACACTATCCATTCCATTCAACTGCTCTTCCAAGTCCTTTGCTGTCTCTGACAGAATTACAATGTCATAGGCGAACCTCAAAGTTTTTATTTCTTCTCCATGGATTTTAATTCCTACTCCGAATTTTTCTTTTGTTTCCTTTATTGCTTGCTCAATATACACATTGAATAACATCAGGGACAGGCTGCAACCCTGTCTATCTCCCTTCCCAACCACTGCTTCCCTTTCATGCCCCTCGACTCTTATAACTGCCATCTGCTTTCTGTACAAATTGTAAATAGCCTTTCACTTCCTGTATTTTACCCCTGCCACCTTCAGAATTTGAAAGAGAGTATTCCAATCAACATTGTCAAAAGCTTTCTCCAAGTCTACAAATGCTAGAAACGTAGGTTTGCCTTTCCTTAATCTTTCTTCTAAGATGAGTCGTAGGGTCAGTATTGCCTCACGTGTTCCAACATTCCTACGGAATCCAAACTCATCTTCCCAGGGGTCGGCTTCTATCAGTTTTTTCATTCATCTGTAAAGAATTCGCATTAGTATTTTGCAGCTGTGACTTATTAAACTGATAGTTCAGTAATTTTCACATCTGTCAACACCTGCTTTCTTTGGGATTGGAATTATTATATTCTTCTTGAAGTCTGAGGGAATTTCGCCTGTCTCATACAACTTCCTCACCAGATGGTAGAGTTTTGTCAGGACTGGCTCTCCCAAGGCCGTCAGTAGTTCCAATGGAATGTTGTCTACTCTGGGGGCCTTGTTTCGACTGTCAAACTCTCCACGCAGTATCGTATCTCCCATTTCATCTTCATCTACATCCTCTTCCATTTCCATAATTTTGTCCTCAAGCACATTGTCCTTGTATAGACCCTCTCTATACTCCTTCCACCTTTCTGCTTTCCCTTCTTTGCTAAGAACTGGGTTTCCATCTGAGCTCTTGATATTCATATACGTGGTTCTCTTTTCTCCAAAGGTCTCTTTAATTTTCCTGTAGGCAGTATCTATCTTACCCCTCGTGAGATAAGCCTCTACATCCTTACATTTGTCCTCTAGCCATCCCTGCTTAGCTGTTTTGCACTTCCTGTCGATCTCATTTTGAGACGTTTGTTTTCCATTTTGCCTGCTTCATTTACTGCATTTTTATATTTTCTCCTTTCATCAATTAAATTCAATATTTCTTCTGTTACCCAAGGGTTTCTACTAGCCCTCGTCTTTTTACCTATTTGATCCTCTGTTGCCTTCACTATTTCATCCCTCAAAGCTACCCATTCTTCTTCTACTGTATTTCTTTCCCCCATTCCTGCCATTTGTTCCCTTACGCTCTCCCTGAACCTCTGTACAACCTCTGGTTTAGTCAGTTTATCCAGATCCCATCTCCTTAAATTCCCACATTTTTGCAGTTTCTTCAGTTTCAATCTACAGTTCATAACCAATAGACTGTGGCCAGAGTCCACATCTGCCCCTGGAAATGTCTTACAATTTAAAACCTGGTCCTTAAATCTCTGTCTTACCATTATATAATCTATCTGAAACCGTCCAGTATCTCCAGGCCTCTTCCATGTATACAACCTTCTTTCATGGTTCTTGAACGAAGTGTTAGCTATGATTAAGTTATGCTCTGCGCAAAACTCTACCAGGTGGCTTCCTCTTTCATTTCTTCCCCCCAATCCATATTCACCTATTAAGTTTCCTTCTCTCCCTTTCCTATTGCTGAATTACAGTCACCCATGACTATTAAATTTTCGTATCCCTTCAATATCTGAATAGTTTCTTTTATCTCATCATACATTTCATCAATTTCTTCGTCATCTGCAGAGCTAGTTGGCATATAAAGTTGTACTACTATAGCAGGCGTGGGCTTCGTGTCTATCTTGGCCACAATAATGTGTTCACTATGCTGTTCATAGTAGCTTACCCTCACTCCTATTTTTTTATTCATTATTAAACCTACTCCTGCATTACCCCTATTTGATTTTGTATTTATAACCCTGTAATCACCTGACCAAAAGTCTTGTTCCTCCTGCCACCGAACTTCACTAATTCCCACTATATCTAACTTTAACCTATCCATTTCCCTTTTTAAATTTTGTAACCTACCTGCCCGATTAAGGGATCTGACATTCCATGCTCTGATCCGTAGAATGCCAGTTTTCTTTCTCCTGATAATGGTAAAACTATGTATTCAATTTCAGATGCTTTGCACCAGTGTTCAGTAATGCAGACTACCAAGCTACCTATGGCTTCTAGTTCAATTTCTAACTGTTGCACTTTTTTCCTTATTGACTGAACATTCTGGTGAAATATTGTTATATAATTATAGTTACTTATCTTGGGCGCTTCTTCTTCCTTCCTTCTATTAAAAACTCCTTTAGATGGGAAGGAGGCATAGATCTTCTTTTGTTCACACTGCTTCATAATAGATCTTCTACTGTTGCCGCTGCTGTAGCTGTTTGTGGTAATTACGCAGCTGCCATCACCACCGTTGTTCTGTGTTCACTTCACTGCATTCCTTGTTGTTACTGCTGTTGTAGTAGCTGTTGATGCTGACACTGATTCCTCTTCTGCCAAGTTATCAAAGCTGCTCCATTTGTAACTGTTTCTTCTGTGGCATCTAAATCCTCAATATCTTCAATGGTCAGTTGCTGTTCAAATGTTTGAGCGGAATGTCTTCTGTCTGGATGTTCTGTTGCCCCCAGTGGAATTGGGTCACGTATTTCACTGTATATGGAAATAGTTTTCATTAACTCTCCAAGCTTTTCACATAAGTAGGACTTGCCTTTCTTGTTTAAGTGCATTCCATGTTTTGTGAAGCACATTCTTTCCAAATCAGCTGTAAGAAGAAAGAAAACACTGTCCATGGATCTGCAGATTTTTTGGTAGATCTTTTTGGCTTTCTGAATCTCTTTATTTACACAGGACCATTCTGGTAGATCATGCCTGTGAGTTAACCCTATAACAATAACATTTTGATTTTTTATTCTGTTTAGGACTGTCTGTAGTGTTCGAGTAGCTTCTCTAATCTCGTTTTTATAGATATCATTTGCACTACCGAATATTACTGTCCACTGATTTTGCCATGTGTGATTATTACAATTACAGTCTTTTAAAATTTCTTTCATACAGGCACCTGGTTTGATGAAACCTGTAGCTCTGAGTCCATTCTGATATCGTATTTTTTCTGCTAACCCTCTTCCATTACTATCTGAATATAAGACAACATCTCTTGTTTTATTCCCCACAATGTTTTGCGTTAATTGATTTCTATTACCGTGTGTTTCACGTCCAAATGATCATTTGAGATGATTGTTTTTATCGTGAATACACTTCTCTTATCGTTCCACCTGCGCAATGTTTTTGTTTACATCACATATAGATGGACTTAATCGTCCTTTTGCACAATCCTGATGAGGAAAATTGGGTATTCCATCATTCAGTATATCACGATTTGCTATCCCGAGAATTTCACTGTCTTTGTTTAAGCAATTTGCTTTGTTTTTGTACGTTAAAACACTCTCGTTTCGTGAACTTTTCCGGTTTACATAGTTGGTGTTACCTGAACTGCAGTGGATATATACTTTCGAGTCTGTTTCTTCACAAGTTTCTGATAAACGTTGTACCATGTGATTCAACGTTTCAGCATATGCTGTAATTCCTGCAAGGTCCTGTTGCAGCACGTCTATCATGTTGACTTCCAAACCGTTACCACATTTTTGCACTGCTGTCTCACAACCGGTGCGGTATTTTTCACAATCACAAGATTCTAGTTTGTCGAGCGAAACATGATACAAGATACCATTTGTGTGTTGCTGAACATGGCCTAATACCTTTTGATACAATATCACCACACATACAACATTCAGCTGACGCTAAATAGTCACAATTTATAGTAAGATGTGCTAGAATATTATTCCTCGTCACCATGTTGTGTTCACTTTCTTCTTTCTTCTGTCAATTGATGTACCTTAGCTATGGGTTTTGTATCAGCGGCTTCTTCTGTGATGATTTATAATTTCACACACAAACCCCTTTTGTGGCTTGTTTTTGACAGTAACACTTGGGAGATCTTTCGATTCTGTTTCCTCAGTAACTGATCGGAGATGCAGACACAACACACATGGTCTCTTTTGGATTATTTATCTTGCTTAAGTAGATTTCTTCCTCTGGTTCTTTATAACTGTAAAAGAAAGCACTTCCTCACAAACTAATTATTAAATTTCGTGCACACTCATACTTTATATCTTTGATTTTAACTTAATTCACACAGCTAACACAACTAAATTCTCACTCGGCGCCATCTTGTTTCAACACAGTTTAGTAATGGAAAGTTAAAAGTCTTTTTCAATTGAGTCAATATAACTTTTACTGACACCACAGAACATTATTTGTTCTTTGAAAAAGATAGCAGAGCCACACGTTTGGAAAACCCTCGGTTAAAATGTCTTATTAATCTATATCCTGAGATTGAGGTTAATTTTACTTCGTCATTTTGTAGCCAATGTTTAAATTGAATTGAATTTTATTGCTGTTTAGCTATTACAGCAAGTGACAAAGTCAAGTTACATATATAAAAGTTATACAGCATATATACATGAAGATCAATATGTCACTATTGGTTTTCCATAAGATACAATATTTAAAATCAAATAATATGAAAACATTGCATCATAAATTACTCAGTTAAAGAATTTATGCTGTACTCTCCAAACCGGTACCACTATGATATTTTACAGTCATAAAATTCCTGAAGTGAGCAGCAAGGATTTGCAGCTAACCAAATGAATAATTTGTCTTTAAATAAATCAAATGGAGCTTCCAGCCATTCTAGTGGCAGTGTGTTGAACATCTTCATACCCACCACTTCGTAGCTGTTCAGTGACTTGGATAATCTGTAGTAAGGTATGTCAAGATGGCTACTATTTCTGGTTCCATGAGAGTGTACATCTCTTCTACGCTCTTTATATGCAATAGGGCAGTGTAACTATACAAATTTATAACAGTTAATATATTTAAGTTGATAAACAGTGGTTTGCAGTGGGCCAGTTTATCACTGTTCGTGATAATTTGAATTACTTTCTTCTGAAGTACCAAAATGTCCTGAAGGTGTGAGCTATTGCCCCATATTAAAAGCCCATAAGATATAATGCTTTGAAAAAAAGCAAAGTAGACCAATCTTACATAGGCTGCAGGTACACGGTATTTTAAATTCCTTAACAAATACACCACTATAGACAGCCTTGCACTGATGTATTTAATATGTGGCTCCCAAGTCAATTTACTATCTATAACAATACCTAAGAACTTAACACTATCCATGAAGTCTGCTACTAGCAGTTTTCTTAAAACTAAATACAATCTTTTGAGTTTTGCTCTCATTAAGCAGGAACCCATTAGCTTGAAACCAGACTGGTGCTTGTGATATTGTTATTTGCCACAGTTTGGAGCATATCCATGGCTGAGCTGATATTGAAAACAGTGGTATCATCTGCATAGAGAATGGAGTGAGTATTTATGTAAGATGGTAGATCGTTTGTCATTAGGATAAATAGCAGAGGTCCTAATACTGAGCCTTGTGGCACACCGCACTTAACTTCAGCTAGCTTTGATCTCTGTTTACCAATACAAACAATTTGTTTATGATTCAAAGATGTTGTCAACTGCACTGTTTGTGATTCCACAATAAACTACTTTGTTGAGGAGTGAAATATGCTCCACACAATCGAAGGCTTTGCTAAGATCACAAAAAGTAGCCTGAGCAAAATTTTTTCCTTTATAAACTTTTTTAATTAGGGGGTCAATGGCACGGACTGTGAATTTGCTCTTCCTAAATCCAAATTGTACCACAGTAATAATGTTATTACATGTCAGATAATCACACAACTGGGAGTTGATGATGGATTCCAAAACTTCAGATAAAATAGGTGTCAGAGATATTGGACGATAGCTAGATGGGCAATTTTTGTCTCCTATCTTGTAAGTGGGCACTACCCTGGACAATTGTAATACATCTGGGAATACTCCTTCAATTAGACATCTGTTTATACATTTAGTAACATTTTAACATATTACAAGAAATACCATACATATCTTCACCATCAGAGGGCTTAAAATTATTTACAGTAGTTAAAACATTATCTGGTGTGACCACTGTTAAAAGAAATCTGTCTTTCAGGGTGTAGTCTACATTATGATATATGATGAGATCAGTTACAGTTTCTTGCGGCCTCCCAATGCTTTCCCTAATTTGGTTAACAGATTTTATACAGTAATTATTAAATTCATCTGCAGTTTCTTGCGGCCTCCCAATGCTTTCCCTAATTTGGTTAACAGATTTTATACAGTAATCATTCAATTCGTCTGCTGAAATTTCTACCTCAGCCTTCTGCTTGCTTTTGGCCACTGAATTTATTATAGTCCGTGCTTTTTTGCATTTATTTTTTGATGACTCAATGCTGACTAGGTTACGTTGTTTTTTGGCCTCATTTAAAGCATACTTATATTCTTTTTGTGCTCTTGATTACCTTTGTTTAGCCATATCAGTTTTCTGAAGCCTGTAAGAATCTCTAAACAACAACCACCTCCTTTTCATATTGGCTAGTTGAGTGGTATACCGTGGATTCTTATCTGTGTGTCTATTACTGTTACTTTTATGGTTAACTTTACATCTGTATTGAGGGCAGTTTGTCTCGAATATATTTAAGAAAGAATGAAAAAATCTATCGAACAGTGTATTGGCAGAGTCCTGGGCATTATTGTTAAACATATGTGACCAGTCATAATTACTGAGTGAGACCGTGAAATTAGACAATTTTTCTTGCGTTATTGGTCTTGTGATGACTATTTTAGGCTCTTTAATCTCCTTATAGTCCATATCGGGCCTATCTGTGCGTATTTTTACCCAAACTGAGTCACGGTCCGAGAAATCGAAGACAGCTACATCTGGAGACAGTAACTCTCTATTGACATTTGTAAGTATGTTGTCGAGACAAGCGGACTGTCTTGTGGGTTTGCAGTTCGTGAAAATGAAGTTGAATTGTCGTAACAGGTTTTTAAATTCATTTACGGTGTTCACGCCTTTGTTTACATCATATGCGGCATTGGTGTCACCACCAATCACTGTACTATATTTCTTCCACAGAGGGCTAAGAAAGAAATTAAGTAAAGTCTTAAGTTTTTCTAAAAATATTAGTGGTCTTCCGTCTGGTGATCTATAAAGAGATACAATAGCAATTTTTAGATGATCCAGATATACACCTGTGGCTTCAAAATGTATCTCACTGCACAGAAATCCTAGATATAGTTCCATTACTACAATTTATTAATTCTTTCTTAATGTAAATTGATACACCCCGATGAATATGCTGCTCTCTGCTAAAGCTGTTTGCTAAGTGGAAATCATCTAGTACATGAAAAGGTATTTAATTTCCTTTACACCAGTGCTCACTTAAGCGTAATGCATCAAATAAGTACTCATTTGCAAATTCGTTTAAAATTACGTGTTTTCCACTTATATTTTCAATATTGAGATAACCTGTCTTGACAAACCTGGTGAATAATTTTTATTATGGGGGCAATCGTCATTACTGGTATATTTCTCTCTAGTGCTACCGACGTTTATTATATTATTCTTATATTTAATCTGGTCGTCCAGTGTGAATCTGGGCAAACCTGTTAGTCTCGACCCTTCTTTGCTACCTCTAAAAAAGAGTTCTCCCTAAATCTAATGCAAGCTATGTCTACATTCAGTGCATACTGGAGTAATGCTTCAAACATGGAAATTTTATTTGTGAGTGACTGATCGTAATGGTGTAGTATAGCAAAATCTGGGTATTTAATAACTTTAGTTGAAACGGTTTCTGGTTCTGTATCTAATGGCATTCCTAATACAGCACTTACCCTAGAAAATTTTCGATATCTTTCTAGTGTGTGGCTTCTGTTTGGTGGTGGCAATCAGCAGGTGAGTTAACTTCTGTAGTTGTATAAGTTTTGCTTCATCCACATCTGTCCCCTTCGGTGTAAACCATTTCGTAATTTTCGTTTGGCTGACGACTTGATTGTTTCTCGCCTAATCGGTTTAAACCACTTGCGTTTGGCTGATGGCACAGCTTGTAAGTCGTCTAAAGTACTTCTTAATCTCCGTTTGTTTATCACTTATACTTTTTTCTTCGAAATGCAAGTACATATTTTTTCGGCTAGTAATTTCTTTCCTGACGTTTTTAAATGAAGTCCATGGACTTTATGGAACCTTCGCTCCAATCTGTTTATATCTACAATATCGACATTCTTAAAATTAGTGCAATTTTCAGTGATACATTCGTTTGCAACATTAATTTCGTGGTTCACACACGGCCAGGGTGGTAAATGATGACGATGTGGGATGTTCACAATGAGTACATTTGTGTGGGTTAAATTATTTAAACATTTCCTCATTTCTGTAATAACCTTTAATGTCTCGTTTCTATAGACGTCGTTTGATCCTCCTATTAACGTGGCGAAATCGTCTTTATTCAAAGTAACTACGTCAGTTGATGTTGTTAGATCCGTTATTTCACTCAGTGGAGCCCCTGGCTTTACGAAACCAGATGCCTCGAAACTACATATCCTCATCAACATTGCAGAAATTTCACGGTCGTGACTATCACCCAACTACCAGATTATTTTGTGTTTCACACTTTTTGTAACCGGAGGATTTAAGGTTCTCCTTCTCACCTAAGTAGTGTTGTTTTTTGCCGCACGTATTCTAAATGTTCTTGTTTGCAGTTTCGCTGGAGATACGTTTCTTAACGTGATTTCCTTTGTTGCATTGAAGTCTGTGGTAGTGTAGGTGTGCGCACTTATTTTCGGAGATTTTAGAATATCTCCTGACGCAGTCTTTTCACTTTTTGACCTACTTACAACGAGCAACGGTTTGTCTACTTCGTTTTCCGACTTTTCAACCCTTTCCGACGTGTTCATTGAATCCACGTCATAAAGCACTTGAAAAGAGCGTTTTTGCACTAAATTTTCACTTTCTTTCAGATCTTTTACCTTCTGAGTACAACTTCCTTCAGTCATGATCTTCCATGTTCCCGAGACAGTGTCTTCTTTCTTCATTAGCGTCTCACGTTTTTCGGATTGTAGTATACTTATTTCCACCTTTTGAGCGTCGATTGTAAATTGTAGACTGGATATCCGTTCGTTCAGCTTCAGTATTTCGTTCTTACAACTTGCACACGTTTTGCTTTTACTACAGAAATTTAAGTTTTTTCGTGGAGACACATGATACACTTTCAACTTGGCCGCCATCTTGTCTTTATTTCAATGTGGGGAAGGACGCCTTACGTGGTGCACGAGTGCCCTTAGATCTCTTGTCACAGCTTTGCATCTCCACCTGCGATTCAACTATTTGCGCGAGGACACTTTCCGTGGTATGTCGTCTTCTACTGTTGTCTCCTGCCCTCTTTCGACCCTGTGACAATACTGGATTTCTCTGCGCCTAATATCCAGCACGGTAGCCAGGCCATTGTGGTGGGGCTGTCATGTACCCATTTGGTGGTAGCCCCCTGACAACACAGGGATCGCCGCACTGCTGATGCCTGAGCTGTAAACTCCCCGAGGAGTAGATGCCTGGCTCCCTGGGGCATCAGGACTCCCGGCAACGGCCACCGTGGCCGGGTGGCGCCCGTGGGGAGAGTCCCTGATAGGAGTGGGTGGCATCAGGGCCGATGCTTGCTACACGATGGGAGGAATGTAGGGCTACAGAACAGAGAGCCATATTCGTCTCAGTTTTTAGTATGTAGCAGAACTGATTGGGACTCCTTTCTACCTACGAAGCCTCAGTTTTTCGTTGAACATCTGGAGGATAAGTTTGGAGAAGTGAGAGCGCGGTCAAAGATGCGAAACGGCGCAGTCTCGATTCAGACAGCATCCCCAGCCCAATCCCGAGCGTTACTCGCTCGTGACAAGCTGGGTGATATTCCTGTTTCCGTCGCTCCCCATAAAAGCCTCAACATGTTCCAGGGGATTATTTTCCATCGTGCAGTCTGACGACGAGCCCCGCGCCAATTTAGAACGACAGGGTGATCATTTCGTCCGGCGCATTTACAAGGGACCCAGAGATACCAGGCTGTTACTGGTGCCTTCATCTTGGCCTTTGAGGGTGATTCATTGCCCAAAAAGGTCAATATGACGGTTTACCGTTGTGTCGTTGAACCATATGTACCTCCCCCTGTACGGTGCTTTAAGTGATGGAAGTTCGGGCACATGTATTCGCGCTGCACTTCAAATTTCACATGTCGAGACTGCAGACGTCCACTGAACCCATTGCTCCGTGTGCGCCACTTCCCACTTGGATCAACTGTGTAGATCACCTCTCCCCCTGCTCGCCAGACTGCCCAGTACTCCAAAAGGAGCGGAAAATTACGGAGTATAAGACGCTGGACCGGTTGACTTACACATAAATGCGAAATATTACACCCCATTCGAGTGACATCGACATACGCCGCAGCTACGTCACCGTCGCCGTCCCGAGAGCCAGTGGTCCCTCACTCTGTGCCACGAACACTGGGCCCTCCGGGCCACCAGAATATATCCGTCCCCTTGGTGGTAGGGGGAAAATCTTCCCCCATTGCTCCCAAAGCACCTACTTTGAGAGCTAGGCCCCCCCAAACATAGGGGACATCAGTCCCCCTCCCTGCTGCCGGAGAAGCGACAGCTTCCTCCAGATTCTCTCGTGCAGAAAGGGGTCCCTTGGGGCCCTATCTTCCAAAGCTGCTGGACAAAGAGCTTCACGGTCTTCCTCCATGCCTGAAGGTGCTTCGGAGAAATCTTCCCAGTGAGCCCCCAAAGAGAAGTGAGAGAGCAAGCAAACTAAGAGGAAGTCTACTAAGAGACAGGACCCTCTGGTGGCCCCAGACCACCACTCCCTATCAATTCTGCATCTGAGCATACTGTAGAGATCTTAGTGTCCCCTGGGGACCTGGATCTCACTGATGCCTCATCCACCATAGAAATGGCTAGAAACACTCAATCGATGGCAGCAGGTGACCCTGAGGCATAACCTGCCTCCTTGTGTACTTCATGCATTCCCAGCCTCGGGATACCGTCATCCTCCAGTGGAATTGCGGCGGTTTCTCGTCGTTCTCTAGGGTGCCCCCGGCGAAAGACAGTCCTTCCGTGGTCACCATAAGTCGCTGAGTCAATTGAGGAGCGTCGGCGAGCTCTACAGCGGAATAAGCGCCACCCTTCTCTGGAGCACCTCGTAACCTTTAAAACGGCTCTGTGCCCGTGTTCACCAGTTTATCATACGATGGAAACAGGATTGTTGGGAGAGGTACGTGTCGACCATTGGGTGCCATACGTTACTTTCCCGAGTGTGGGCAAAGATCAAACGAGATTTTGGGTGTCAGACCCCAACAGGTGTTCCCGGTGTTAACATAAATAGCGTGTTATCTACCGACGTAGACGCGATTGCCGGGCACTTTGCCGAGCACTATGCTCACGCCTCTGCGTCAGAGAATTACCCTCCAGCCTTTCGCACCCACAAACGGCGAATAGAAGGGAAAGTCCTCTCGTTCACTACACGCCACAGTGAATCCTATAACTCCCCATTTACAGAGTGGGGGCTCCTCAATGCCCTTGCACGTTGCCCCAACACAGTTCCTGGGCCAGATCGAATCCATAGTCAGATGATTAAACATCTATCATCTACAAGCGACATATCCTCATGATCTTCAACCGGATCTGGTGCAATGGCGTCTTTGCATCGCACTGGAGGGAGAGCACCAGCATACCAGAGCTCAAACCTGGCAAAAACCCGCTTGATGTGATAGCAATCAGGCCATCAGCCCCACCAACGTTCTTTGTAAGCTACTGGAATGTATATTGTGTCGGCAGTTGGGTTGGGAATCACGTGGGCTACTGGCTTGGTGCCAGGGCAGTTTCTACCTGGGTCGCTCTACTACTGATAAATGGAAATGTCGTGTGGCTAGGGCCTCCCGTCGGGTAGACCGTTCGCCTGGTGCAGGTCTTTCGATTTGACGCCACTTCGGCGACCTGCGCGTCGATGGGGATGAAATGATGATGATTAGGACAACACAACACCCAGTCCCTGAGCGGAGAAAATCTCCGACCCAACCGGGAATCGAACCCGGGCCCTTAGGATTGACAGTCTGTCACTCTGACCACTCAGCTACCAGGGCGGACTACTACTGATAATCTTGTGTCCCTTGAGTCTGCCATCTGAACAGCCTTTTTCCAGACGCCAACACCTTGTTGTCATCTTTTTTTATTTATGAAAAGTGTGTTGAGCCACATTATACAAGTGGGGTCTCCGAAGCCTGCTCCCGATATTTATCCAGAATTTCATGTCGCTCCGTACTTTCCGTGTCCAAATAGGTGCCTCCCATGTTACCCCCATGTACACGAGAATGGTGTCCCGCAGGGTTGTGTATTGAGTGTATGTCTATTTGTAGTGGCCATTAACGGTCTAGCAGAAGCTGTAGGGCTGTCCGTCTCACCCTCTCTGTATGCAGACTACGTCTGCAGTTCGTATATGGAGGACATATTGAACAGCATTCCTTGCCCGATGGCTACGTCCCTGAGCGGCGCTTACAGGGAGCCATCCACAAGGTGTACTAATGGGCTCTCGCCCACGGCTTCCAGTTTTCTGCCGCAAAGTTGTGTGTTACGCAGTTCTGTCGGCGTCGTACCGTTCATCCGGAACCAGAACTTTGCCTTAATGACGGTCCCCTCACTGTAGTGGAAACATATCTATTCGTAGCACTGGTTTTCGGCGACCGATTGACTCGGCTTCCTCACCTTCGTCAACTTGAGCGGAAGTTCTGGCAGCACCTCAATGCCCTCCATTGCCCGAGCAACACCAACTGGGGTGCAGATGGCTCTATGCTGCTGCAGCTCTACAGAGCCCTTGTTCAACTGCGCTTTGACTGTGCGAGTCTGGTTTATGGTTCGGCGCCGCCCTCAGCGTTGCGTTTACTCCCCCAGGGCACCGCTGTGGCGTGTGACTAGCGATGGGAGCTTGTAGGATGAGTCCGGTGACCAGCGACCCTCCATTGCAGGTCAGGCACGCACAACTGCTGGCCAGTTACGTTGCACATATCCATAGTTCTCCTGCACATTGCAATTACCGTCTCCTTTTCCCACCCACGGCAGTTCATCTCCCGCATCTGCAGTCCATTCGTGTACACACCCACAGTCCACACTACGTCGCGGCTTCGCCTGGACCTTTCACCTGGCCCAAAGGACTCGGTTCACCCTGCTGCTCTCTGCTGTCAGTTCCTCTCGATTGTTGACCTGTGCCGAGGCCACGGCTCGACGGCTGACGGTCACGTCGGCTTTGCGTATGTCCGTGGAGGACGTATTGAACAGCATTCCTCGCCCGATGGCTGCGGTGTTTCCACTGCAGACCTGGTGGCTGTATCTCGTGCTTTTGAGCACATCCGTTCCTGCCCTGGGGAGTCGTTTCTTCTGTGTACTGACTCTCTGAGCAGCTACAAGCTATCGATCAGCGCTAACACCGCCATCCTTTGGTAGCTACCATCCAGCAGACCTTCTATGCCCTGGAGTGGTCGAGTCGTTCAGTGGTGTTTGTGTGGACCCCAGGTCACGCCGGAATCCCAGGCAACGAAGTTGATGATAGGCAGGCCTAACAGGCTACACGGAAACCGCTTCTGCAGATCGGCATTCCAATAACTGACCTGCGTTCCTTTTTGCGCCACCAGGTTTTTCGGCTTTGGGAGACGGAATGGCATAGTCTCAGTACGCACAACAAGCTGCGTGCCATTAAGGATACTACGAGTGTGTGGCAATCGTCTTCGTGGGCCTCTGGCAGGGACTCTGTGGTTCTCTACCGGCTCCGCATTGGCCACGCTTGGGAGACGCAAGGCTGCCTCTTGCGCCTTGGAGACCCGCCTCTGTGTCGATGCGGCGCCTGCTTGACAGAGGCCCATATTCTGTCGCACCGTCACACTTTGACTGCCCTGTGACGAAATCTTCAGTTACCGGACTCGTTGCCGCTAGTTTTATCTGACAACGCCTCGTCGGCTGATTTAGTTTTACGTTTTATTCGTGAGCGTGGGTTTTATCATTTGATCCAAGTTTTCGCACATGTCCTTTGTCCCTCTGTGACCTCCACCCTAGTGGTTTTAGGGTGGAGGTTTTAATGTGTTGCACAGTGGCTGGCTTCTCCTTTTTATTCTCATGGTCAGCCAGCCATGGTAATCTGTTTCGTAATTTTAATCTCTTCTACCTGTTTCCTGTGGTTTTCTTCTCCCCTTTTGTCGATTTAATTGTTTGTTGCCCTTCCGTCATTCTTGTGGTTTTTCCTTTCTATACGTTTTTCTTGTCAGTCTGGCTTATTTTATTCTCACCGTTGTGGGATTCTTTTATTCGCAACAAGGGACCGATGATCTAGCAGTTTCGTCACTCCCCCCCCCCCCCCCCATTTTAAACCAACCAACCTACCAACTTGGCGTACCCCAGTTTTCGTCGTGGAGAGATTTCACCCACGACTTTCTGCGTTGTTGCATTTGCCAATGGCTGTCTGAATAGCCGTAGTGTTTCTGGGTTGAGTCCCTGTTATTCTAAAATACTGAACATAGATGATCGGTCAGTTGAACGAGTGCTTTCTTGGAAACGTGTACACGAGCACTCTGTAATTCACAATTAAGGCCCCTGCAGAAGGTTCAGCGAACGAGCTTCGAGCTGTTTCTCTACAGTTCCAATCTCTAACAGTGCGCAGGAAATAAAGAAAAGCACTTACATCTTTCAATGCAAGCTTTGATTTCTCTTATGTTATTACAATTATCATTCCTCCCTATGTAGGTGGGCGTCAACAAAATATGTTGAAATTCGGGGAGAAAAGTTGGTCGAGATTTCATGAGACAATCGTGCCTTTCTTTAATTATTGCCACCACAAGTCATATCCTCGTCGATCCATTATGGATCGTGGGACGACGGCTGGCATGAACTTCTCGATGCAATAATTTACCAACAGCCGTATGTCTCGAAGAAATTTATTTTATTTTATGAACTTCAATGTGCTACCGGTTTCGGCATTACATTGATACCATCTTCAGGCCCCACTCGTCATAGACTCTTTGTCGCCTGGGCACCAAGAGCTGTTGCAGGACGATTGATTAACGGATCCAGTTATATGGCTCGTTCCGTGTATGGCGATTTTACGACTATGACGAGTGGGGCCTGAAGATGGCATCAATGTAATGCCGAAACTGGTAGCACATTGAAGTTCATAAAATGAAATAAATTTCTACAATACACACGGCTGTTGGTAAATTATTGAATCAAGAAAAACCATATCTGTGAAGCGCCCCCACCCCTCCTTTCTTGCCCCTAGTACAGAACGAGCTGCCCTTCTTCGAAGTTTTGTGGGGTGTTGCTCGTGAAGAATTTGTGGCATTGATCCTGTGCTGTGTAGCAACAGTCCAGACGGGGGAGACAAATGTAGACAGGCCTTGTAGTGGACCTGTTGCGTCTTCTAGGTGGTGGTCTGATAAAACGCAGTCCTGGGTTCTCATTCCCCACAACATTGCCTGTGTGCTGTATCTTTGAAGGTGCAGATGATTGGAGAAGTCTTGTTGTTCATGTATTTTAGAATTGTTTTCGGGTTCAAGATTTGTTCTGTGCACGAATGACGGGGCAGAGGCTTTTCTGTTATTTGCCAGTTTTCTGTTGTAACTGGTTTCGTGTTCTCTGCACTTAGCATGACGAGAGAATTTTGCAGGTGTCTTGTAGCGGTGGGCATTGAGAAAAAGTTGTGCTTAATATTTCTGTGCTTTCCTTACAATCGCCCAACAAGTGTACTTTGCTGTAGACATCGCCATCGCCGGCGAATAATCTCACACAGTGATGCCGGTCTTATCTGACACGCCGTTTACGTAGGAATATCGTGGGGATTAAACGTCGCGATAAGCTCAGTTGCCGCACGCTGTGTGTCAGAACAGCGTTCGGCGTGCAGCAGGGCACACTGCTTCCCATTAGGAATCCCCCTCCCGCGTACCCGATTCTGGAAAGCATCGACCTCTGGTTTTATAGAATAGCTCCGAACGTGTGATTATTTTACAAATGAGCTAATATGTTGATTGTTAGACGTTAAGCGTGCAAGCGAAGGAAAGTTGAGGAAAGGTTTGAAATTATGCGTAAAGTTTGCTGGAAGTCGGCAAGTGCTCTCATTATGAAACACCGGATGAACACATTGTGGGTAACTTGCGCCCTGTTTTAAGCAGAAGCCAGTCTTGTCACGCATCGAGATGCTTATATGACGTCACACGTGAACTGTGCCGTGCGTCTTACAGTGGTGTAACTTTTGCAGCTACGTTCAGTGGAGTACGTGCATACAGTCTGCAAAAGTGTGTTGCGAATAGGGCGCGTAGTAAAGACGTGACAAGTTAAAACGTCGTGCCTCGCGTTGCAGTTTTACAGTTAAACAGCGAAAAGTGTAAGCGAGAAAAAGCTTCGTGAGGAAGGCGTACGTGTGAAAATCGCTGGGAGCCGCGTGGTTCGAAGCGCACCGGAACGAGTTTGCCGGACTGCCCTGGCCCCAAACTTGCCCAGTGGAGAACGCCTGGCACCACGTGGGTCGGGCTCTTGACGTCACCGATCCTCGACAGAGGGGCACAGCGCAGCGGGACAGGCCGCGGCTGCACGCCGCCGTCGCCGCCTCCCGGAGCCTCGGTGACTCTTCCTGCACGTCCCGCAGGGGTCCGCTCCGCCGAGGGTGCTTGCTTAGGCTTTTCAGGTAGCCACCCACGTTGCTGTGACTGGGCGGTGTCTTAACACTTCGTACTGTTTTCTGGAAAAGGATGATGATGATGATGTATAGAGGAAAGGACATTAATGAAATAGCTGTCATATACGTACGTCCTTAATGTGGCGGTTTCTTGAAGAGCACATTTTCATAGGTATCTCTGTTGGGCTAGTTTGTGACACAGAAGGCGATGTTGCGGCCTATTCGCTCGCGTTCGTTAGCAGGGTGTCTAAATGTGACGGGACGTAAAGCGTTTTCCACGTCCCCGAACAATCTCCTCGCACGGCCGCGTCACGTTTCGCGGCTCGTGTGGGCGCCGGGCTGTAGCCGGGGATTCCTATGGAGGGGGCGCGGCGCACGGGAGGTCCTGGGACTGCAGCGGCAGCTAGGGGGGCGCCTCTGTAGGCCCTCGTCCGCGGAACACTCGCCCTAATGCAGTGCGTCTGCATCTGTCCCGCTAAGACAAACTTGGATAACACTGTTCCGATTTGACGCGCTTGTGTATTCGTACGAAAGTACTGGGAAATTCTGATTATAGTTATCTCAGCAGTAGAAGACGCTTCACGCACTAAAAACATTTTTCTAATACTTGTCATTATCCCTGGGATAATTTGCGATTGTGGGGCCGTTAACTTTGCCGAGGTGGTGCGGCTTGCGTGCCTCAGCGACAGAGGTGGCGCTGCTGCCGTAGGTGCGTGTGGAGAGGCCGGGCAGACGCGTGCAACAGCGCGAGGCTCTGGTGTAGTTGGAGGGTCAACAGCCCGGCCTCGTGTCGGTACTGCTGACGGTCGCATCTCCTCGCATGAATTATTGTCGGTGTGGTCTCCAGTACTGAGACTGGTTTGATGCAGCTCTCCACGCTACTCTATCCTGTCCAAACCTCTTCGTCTCCGAATAACTACTACAACCTACATCCTTATGAATCTGCTTACTGAATTCATCTCTCGGTCTCCACGATATTTACCCACCACCCTTCGGTCCAGTACTAAATTTGTGATCCCTTGATGCCTCAGAATGTGCCCTACCAACCGATCCCTCCATCTAGTCAGGTTTTGCAACTCTTCTGTCCAGTTCTGTTCAGTACCACCTCATTAGTTACTTCATCTACCCGTCTCCTCCTCAGCATTCTTCTCTAACATCACATTTCGAAAGCTTTTATTCTCTTCTTCTGTAAACTATTTATCGTCCATGTTTCACTTCCATACGTGGCTACAATCCATGTAGATACTTTCGAAAAAGACTTCCTGCCACACAAATCTATTGTGGATGTTAACAAATTTCTCTCTTTCAGAAACGGTTTCCTTGCCATCGTCAGTAGACGTTTTATATCGTATCTACTTCGACCGTCATCAGTTATTTTGCTTCCCAAATAGTAAAACACGTCTACTTCTTTGTCTCTCATTTCCTAATCTAATTCTCTCAGCATCGTATGAATTAATTCAGTTACATTTAGTTATCCTCGTGCTCTTTTGCATCAAGATATTAGTATCTAGTATTCTGCCTAGTGGCAGAGCCATGTCTTCGTACGGAGAATTTCTGATTCCACTGTTCCCTGTCTTCAGCTTCTTCCTTCAGTCTGTTGTATCTCCTTCCATCTTTCATGCCGTCTGGATGTTGAATTCTTCCTCTTCCTCGTTCTGCGTTTCCTCTGTTTCCCCTCGATGACAACATGTATGAGTCCCTCGTTTCTACGTCCAATCCAGTTGGCCTTTCTCTGAAGAATTGTACGCAGAATACTTCTCTCCTACTCTTCGCAGTACATCGTCATTTTTTATGCGATCTGACCACTTTATCTTTTCCATTCTCCTCCAGCACCACATTTCAAAGCTCTCTAAGTATTTTTTCTCCTTCTTTCTCAAGGTCCATGTCTCTGCTCCATACAGTGCAATGCTCCAAATGTAGTACGTTATCAGTTTTTTCCTCAATGCTAAACTCAACTTGCTGGTCAGCGGAGTCCTCTTCTTGTTTAAAGCAGCTTTGGCCATGGCGATTCTTGCCCGGATTTCGTTGGTGCAGTGGGCATCCTTTGTGATAAAACTTCCCAGGTACTTGAACTGATTCACATTTTCCAGTTCTCGATTGTCAAGTCATCTTCAAGTGTTTCTCACGTTTTGATATGCGCATCACATTTGATTTTTCGATGTTGATTTCCATGCCGTATTTTCTTCCCGTTTCCACCAAATTGTTCATCATGTGTTGCAGCTGTCTCTGATTTTTGGCGAGCACTACCAGGTCGTCTGCATACTTGATGGTGTTGATGAGACGTCCTCCTACTTTGAAGTTTCCGCTTACTTTCAGCGCTTCTCTCGCCAGCATTTCTCCATACGAGTTGAAGAGACATGGCAACAGACAACACCCTTGTCTCACTCCCGTTCCTATTATCAAGATAAAACGACCACCCATTCGAATGTCCAGGTGGAGAGTATTGACCGACATAAAGTAGCTGTGTCCGGGTGAGGAGGCTTCTGTGGGACAGACTAGCGTGTAGAGCTACCTGCAGCAAACCGAAGAAGAAGAATAAAACAAGCCCATGCACTCAGGGGCAAGTGCTACGAAAACTCGTTCGCTTGAAAGTGTGACGCCAGTGAATCTGTTGCGAGTAAATTTCACGTGCAACTAAGATTCGTGTATGGCAGTGACAGTCATTCTCCGCACATTATACACGTCTCCAACCCAGTGGCCTATTTGTGAGTAGTTGCAGTAGGAATGTCTACTCATAGCTCCTATGTTGTGCAGAAGTATCGTGTGTGATTACCTTCGTAGTTAGCTTAAGGCTGAACAAAGAGTAAAGAGATTGTACCGGAAAGTAGAAAATCAAGCGTTTCGTGTTTATTGAAAAGTTCGGCTGATGGCTGCGTGTTATGCGCAACTGTAAATTAGGTGATTTTCGGGACACTCGTTTTATTGCAATACGGAGCCGCTTCGCAGTGCCACCGCAGCGTAGTTCAGGGAGAGATTGCGGCAGCTGACCCAAAAAATAGCGCTGGCTGTCGCCTCGTTTCTGATAACAGAAGACAAGGAGGTGCGAGACTCGCCGCAAACAGTCGGAATGGATGTGCGTTCATCTGCCGAATGTCGAGTGGAGATCACTGTGTGCCTATGAAACGCTTGCGTACAAGATCAGCGGTATTTTTGAAAGTGTACGCATTTGTGCTGGCGATGTTACGCACAGCTTCCGCTCCCACGTGACTGACCTCCACAGCTGGGAGGGCGGTCTGACTGTCCCTGCCTGGTGGCCCCCCTGTGCAAGGTCACTGTTTCTCGGGCCTCCCTACGTTCATTTCGTTTGCTTCTTTCGGAAAACTTTGACAACCTGCAATCACACTTTCGTAAAAGAGGGTTATCAGAAGTAGTCTTATACAAAGGTACAGTTTTTCAAAGGACTTTGTAGCCGAATTACCTACGACAGCTGCTTATCAAAGACTGGCTCCGATTTTTTTTTTTTCCTTCCGTTAGGGACCTGTTTGCGACACGTGTCCGCGCAACGCTCAGTTACGAACCGTAATTGCTACTCACTGCAAATTTCACGGCCATAACTCTGACTGGCAGCGTGTGACAGTGAACGTGTTTCGTAATCGCATCTGTACATCGTGATGGCCGATGTTCGTGAGCCCCCACTGGAGAGAGCTTACGGGATTGTGCAGTATCTGTCGACCGTGTTTCATTTGGTAGCGTGCTTTAAGAAATGGCCGGGAGAGTGGTGAAGTGCAGGGGTAGCGGGTGCAGCAGGCGCCGCCCGCGTCTCACTCGGCCACTGCGCTGCTTGCGCGCACCCTCGGCACACGAGGCCTAACGGGAGCCCCGTCGGAGGTTCGAGTCCTCCCTCGGGGCGCGCAGATTCCTGGAGCAACTAGTAGAGGAATTACGTCGTTGGACAGTGGAAGCTTCATCACAACTGTGCCAGGCGACGTGCCGCATATTCCTTCACGCAGTTCCTGCCACAAAACACACATCTCCACGGTACGCTATGCGCCTTACAGTCCCGACGTGGCCCCCATTGATTCTTTTCTTAACTCGACGGCCAGAGACGAACTCGACGGCCAGAGACGAACTCGACGGCCAGAGACGAACTCGACGGCCAGAGACGAACTCGACGGCCAGAGACGAACTCGACGGCCAGAGACGAACTCGACGGCCAGAGACGAACTCGACGGCCAGAGACGAACTCGACGGCCAGAGACGAACTCGACGGCCAGAGACGAACTCGACGGCCAGAGACGAACTCGACGGCCAGAGACGAACTCGACGGCCAGAGACGAACTCGACGGCCAGAGACGAACTCGACGGCCAGAGACGAACTCGACGGCCAGAGACGAACTCGACGGCCAGAGACGAACTCGACGGCCAGAGACGAACTCGACGGCCAGAGACGAACTCGACGGCCAGAGACGAACTCGACGGCCAGAGACGAACTCGACGGCCAGAGACGAACTCGACGGCCAGAGACGAACTCGACGGCCAGAGACGAACTCGACGGCCAGAGACGAACTCGACGGCCAGAGACGAACTCGACGGCCAGAGACGAACTCGACGGCCAGAGACGAACTCGACGGCCAGAGACGAACTCGACGGCCAGAGACGAACTCGACGGCCAGAGACGAACTCGACGGCCAGAGACGAACTCGACGGCCAGAGACGAACTCGACGGCCAGAGACGAACTCGACGGCCAGAGACGAACTCGACGGCCAGAGACGAACTCGACGGCCAGAGACGAACTCGACGGCCAGAGACGAACTCGACGGCCAGAGACGAACTCGACGGCCAGAGACGAACTCGACGGCCAGAGACGAACTCGACGGCCAGAGACGAACTCGACGGCCAGAGACGAACTCGACGGCCAGAGACGAACTCGACGGCCAGAGACGAACTCGACGGCCAGAGACGAACTCGACGGCCAGAGACGAACTCGACGGCCAGAGACGAACTCGACGGCCAGAGACGAACTCGACGGCCAGAGACGAACTCGACGGCCAGAGACGAACTCGACGGCCAGAGACGAACTCGACGGCCAGAGACGAACTCGACGGCCAGAGACGAACTCGACGGCCAGAGACGAACTCGACGGCCAGAGACGAACTCGACGGCCAGAGACGAACTCGACGGCCAGAGACGAACTCGACGGCCAGAGACGAACTCGACGGCCAGAGACGAACTCGACGGCCAGAGACGAACTCGACGGCCAGAGACGAACTCGACGGCCAGAGACGAACTCGACGGCCAGAGACGAACTCGACGGCCAGAGACGAACTCGACGGCCAGAGACGAACTCGACGGCCAGAGACGAACTCGACGGCCAGAGACGAACTCGACGGCCAGAGACGAACTCGACGGCCAGAGACGAACTCGACGGCCAGAGACGAACTCGACGGCCAGAGACGAACTCGACGGCCAGAGACGAACTCGACGGCCAGAGACGAACTCGACGGCCAGAGACGAACTCGACGGCCAGAGACGAACTCGACGGCCAGAGACGAACTCGACGGCCAGAGACGAACTCGACGGCCAGAGACGAACTCGACGGCCAGAGACGAACTCGACGGCCAGAGACGAACTCGACGGCCAGAGACGAACTCGACGGCCAGAGACGAACTCGACGGCCAGAGACGAACTCGACGGCCAGAGACGAACTCGACGGCCAGAGACGAACTCGACGGCCAGAGACGAACTCGACGGCCAGAGACGAACTCGACGGCCAGAGACGAACTCGACGGCCAGAGACGAACTCGACGGCCAGAGACGAACTCGACGGCCAGAGACGAACTCGACGGCCAGAGACGAACTCGACGGCCAGAGACGAACTCGACGGCCAGAGACGAACTCGACGGCCAGAGACGAACTCGACGGCCAGAGACGAACTCGACGGCCAGAGACGAACTCGACGGCCAGAGACGAACTCGACGGCCAGAGACGAACTCGACGGCCAGAGACGAACTCGACGGCCGTCGGTTCGACACCGAGCCCGAGGCAGCGAGTGCTCGAGAGGCGACCCCCTGTAGAGGGTGTCAGAGTGGCGCCAGGGGAGGCGCGGCAGACACGGGTGAGGGGGCGGCGGTGCTGCGTGGCTGTATGAGCATCAGCCACACCCTGGGTAAATGATACTGTTTTCACTTGAACCATACTTTTCACATTTCACGTTTCTTCACGTGACGAGTCACAGGAGAAATTCAGAAAATCACTGAGACGGCTGAATTGTTCTTCTTTAAGTAGCTTGAATATCTGGTTTCAAACTAGAATTTTTTTCTTGGCGATACTTAAAAACCTGAACGTGAAGCTAACACTACAACTTTCCGTAACTCTGTCCCAAGAGAAACTATTTTCCACCAAAAATTCATTAATAACAAATGGTTCAAATGGCTCTGAGCACTATGGGACATCTGAAGTCATCAGTCCCCTAGAACTTAGAA